>NC_134484.1:115059532-115359532 GCF_040206685.1 Ascaphus truei | reverse complement strand
GTTGATCCACTCGGACAGTCAAATCAATGAGGACCTCCAATTGATCCAGCCTGGATTGGCGAGAGAGTTCGTCCTTGATGGGATCTGCCAGGCCTTGTCAGAATACGGAGATGAGAGCTTCTTGTCCTAGTTAGTCTCGGCTGCTAGAGTACGGAATTCCACAGCATACTGTGTCACCATTCGCCGTCCCTGAGTGATCTGGAGGAGAGGAACAGATGCCATCTCCCGACGAGCGGGAGAATCGAATACTCGTTGAAACTCAGCTTTAAATGCCGGGTAATCTTGGGTAAGGTCAGAACGTCGCTCCCAAACCGGGGAAGCCCAAGCCAGGGCGCTGCCAGTGAGGAGGTCGCGGTCGGTACCCTGTCTGAGAGTACTGCGACCTGATGTGTAAGTGCCACAATTTGATCCGCCATGGCCTGGTTTTGCTGAAGCACATTGGAGAGACTGTTGAAGTTCGGTCTGGTCTGCGTCTTGTGGGCTCGACATAATGTTACGCCAGTGCTGCCCGCAGACCAGACCCATCCCCTGAGCTGAAGTGGTAATACATGCACCCGCAGCAATGGGAGCGTGTCCGGAGTGTGGTATGAAGCGTTGCCAGGCCAGGTGTAGTAAGGTAGACAATACTTGCCGGTACCGGTTGTAGAGATAGAGTGAAGGATGCCTCGCCGAAGTCAGGGAGTGGAGAGTGGAGATAGGTCATTGTCCAAGCCGTGTTCAAGGGGTTACCAGAGTGAGCGTTGTCCAAGGAGTGTCGAGATCGAGAGCCAGAGGGGGTAGTCGTACGAGCCGCGTCAGAACCTGTGAAAACACTGAGAGAATCCTGAAGTACTTCCATACAGAGACTATGTCGAGCAAAGACTGAGAGCAGAGAGGAGCTAGATAAAGCAGGCAGGTCCAATTAGGAATGGAGGCGGGACAGGAAGAGCTACAGGGAGACACTGCAGATTGGTGCAGGCATAACAGGCCAGGTGAGCCTTGTTGGTAACCTGAGTATGCCCGTGCAGTGTGCAGGGGCGGAGCCTGAGGTTCGGGGGACGGGAAGAAGAGTGTGTAGACTGAGCGTGCTCCGTAACTCGTGTACGCGCGTGAACCAAGCCAGTGGATGGTGCAGGTGTGCGTGCAGGTGTGCGTGCAGGAGGGTGTGGGCGCGCCCGACGCTGAGCAGAGGAATCGCCGAGGGGAGTGATCCCGCGACGGCGGCAGGGGCGAGGAGCCATGGAGGCCGGTACGGCAGGTTTGTTTTGTGTGTCCAGGGGCTCCCTGCGGGAAGGGGGTGCTCTGTGTGGGGAGCGTGGAGAACGCTGATTCCTGACAATGTCTTGGATTGAGCCCTTGACACAGTTCTTTCTCAACAATCGCCTGCAAATTTCTTCATTCACCCCGTTGTCTTTCTATTGCAAAAGTTGTCCAATGCTGAAAACAACTATACAATTATGGAGAAAAACTGTTAGTAATTTGAGCAGCATTCCTCCAATGGAGACATCTTTTGGAGGAGCGGAACATGAAGTTGAAATATGGACTGATCATAGGAACATAACTCATTTGCAGACTGCCTGCTGCAACAATCAACATCTGGCTCACTTGTCCTTATACTTTTCCCATTTCTGAGGCAATGAACTTACAAACCAGAAAATAATAATGGAAAAGTGGATGCTCTTTCATGTAAAGATCCACCTAGGACATTACCGATATCTTACAAATTGGTTCTACCTCTGTGAGGATTTTCCAACATCGATGCCTCCTTACCTCACTGCCTGCACCAACATGGCAACCGACGAAGAAGTCAGTCTCTGTTTGAGGAGGGATTGCTCACACTTGTCATCTCCATTTAAAAGTCTTCCATTCCCCTCTCCTTGCCTGTGCAAGGTTCTCCCTACTTGTCTCCTGTTGGTACCTCTTGTTGCTGTTTCACTTGCCTCTGACTTTTGCCTGCCTCTGGGCTCCTCTGCCTGTCTCCAGCCCTAGCCCCGGAACAGTGCTGTGACTATTCTGCCTGAGAATTGCTTGCTCAGGGATTCCTTGTGGCTAGATTAATTGCCCATCAGGATTAACACAGCTGGGGTCCCTGTTTCTAAATGGGACTCCTGCTGCGTTTGTCCTACCAGGCCACATTAGTCTGGAAGAGCTGTGCCGAATAAATCCCTCTCTCTGCGCATCTCTAACAAACGATCACAATGGTTTTGTTTTATTTTAATTACATAGGATTGAAGCAGGGGGTCTACGAGGCTGAACAACATTCATTTCATCCCCGGGGAATCACTGTTTCTTGAGTTACAGGCCATAGTACTGTATGTGTTGCCAGTATCTCCGAAAAGTTTAAATGTCCCATTCATGTGATGCGGAAGAATTAAACATGCAGAGAGATACCGGCACCCTATTCCGAGGCCTTGATCTCAGGAAGCAGGGGTTGCAGGGCTAACATTAATGCGGTTCAGCTCCAGAGACCCCCTGCAGCAATACTATGTAATGAAAATAAAAGCAGCTTCATTACCTTAGTGGCTAGCCGCTAAGGTAATTAATTGGTTAAACCACAGTACCTATTTGTTGGGGGTAGAGGAGGTGGTGAAGGGGGTAGTTTCCCCAGGGTGGGTGGTTAAGCCTACCAAGAGGATTGGAGGAGGGGTTAACCTCTTAATTACCTTAGTGGTTTATACCACTGAGGTATTATGGTTTGGATTATACTATTTAGTTACTTGAAACCTTTATGTAATATTGAAAAATGATTGGATGTAATGGTTTGAGCAGAAAGGTTATATATGCCATGATCTCATAGTGTACTGTTGCTTGGGTTTGTTTTTTGGCTGCAGGGTTTCTTCCCTCTTCCTCCTCTCTTTCCTCATCTCCCGGTTTCTTTTCCCTTTTAACTGTATCACCGAGCTTAGCGATTTTCCCTGTGTGGCGGTAAACTCCCCTGTTCTTCCCTTACTTTCCAAAAAAATGACGGTATGGGAGAGGATGGGGATTAAATATGAGATAGTGGTTCAAATCTGTTACTCCATGTAACGCGTAGCTCACCACAAAGAAGTGCGACCGAGTTGCTGAGGTAGGGAATTAACGCCGACCCACAACCACGCGGGCGCGCCTGGGATGTAGAGTAGTCATTCAAGCCAGGTCAGGATTATAGATTGGAGAATAGTAGTAAGTACTTGCCAGGTCAGGAGTGGAGAGTTGCGGATCATCAGGGTGAGTAGCCAAGTTCGGGATTGGAGAGTAGTGGATCGTCGGGGTACGTAGCCAGGTTCAGGATAGGAGAGTAGCGGATCATTGGAGTACTTAGCCAAGAATATATACAGGGAACACGTCGCTACCCCAGACAAACATATATAAAGCCTGAGAAGAATCAACCTGGTGCAAAGGAAGAACACAACTGTAAGCACACAAATAATCAGCCAAGATTATATAAAGCCACCTATAATTGCACTCGAGGTAGGTGACAAAGTAACTATAATGTCAAATCGTAGAAGGCCATTGTAGACGGACGTTCACAGAGGTACACAATTGGAGACTTTATAAGGTGAAATTATAATAGGCTTTATTGTGCCTTTTCCTTTTCATCAGGAAATCATCCAAACACAGGGGGGGAACAAAGCTACTATTCACTTGGGAGTATTTCTAGTGAAATCCTATGCAATTAATTCACTCTCCCTTAGTCAAGCATGTCTCGAAGCCCCAAAACATATAGCATGAAATAAGCAGATATAAGCAGTCTTTTAATAATGAAAGTCTTGTCTGTTTCTTGCTGTAGAGTAAGCTTCTCTGCTCTCCTGGAACCGCACCCATGCGTGCACAGAAAATATCAGCATCCAGGTTTAGAAGTCTTATTTGGTGTCTTGCAATCAGCTATGCTGGGCAGAGCTCAAGACCGGTCAGCTCCAGAGATGTGTGCTCTCTTGGTCAGTCTCTCCTGGGAGTCTCAAGAACACTGCTCTGTCTCTCCAAAGGTCAGCTCTCATTCAGAGCTAAGGAGTCACTTCCTGTCTCAACAGATAGGCTTTTGTAAGCAAACTAGATCAGGCAGGTGGTGGTTATTAATTGACTGCCAGCAATTAACCACCACACTGCTAGATTAAAGGCACATTACTTGAACAGGGATTACTCTCCTGTTACATAACTCCCCTGTTTATGGGAAGCTCGGGCTTGCCACGGCCAAAGCCCATCCTTCCACTCTCATTCTAGATATCTCAGTGACTTGAATGAGAGTGGATGGAGGAAGAGAACCCTCAGTCCTGTTGGGATTGGAGCCCTTTCTCCAGTTTATTCGTGTCTCCTCCTCAAGGTGTTTGAGATCAGCACCCCTCAGTCACTCGAGGAGGACTTTCTCCAAGTATAGTCTTTTTTCTACGTGCGCGGTCATGAGATTTCCCTCGCGTCGGGTGCTCGTCTTATTGTAGGCATGCATACTGTATGGCAGCAGTTGCAGAGCGTTTAAAAACGCCCTTTGAGTTTTCCGCTCTTGAAGCTGTCGCTCTGCCCTTTTCCCACTCAATGGGGTTGCTAGTTCAGCCCCTTTTAGATTAAGTTGCAATTCCACACCCACTTCCAGAGAATGTCCCATCTTTCAGCTTCATCAGCTAAGGATTCTTCTGGTTTTAATTCAGCACGTGCACCTTCTTTTGTTGCCTGCTGGGTGCTGAAGGTTTTGCTAGTGCTTGTTTAGGTGGTTCAAATTTTGCAACCTTGTCTTTCAGATGAGCGGTATTCCCAGCTCTCACTGTACCCTTGTCTTCATGGGTTTTTGAGGCTGTGGGATACTGACGCTTAGTCAGGGTCAATACTTGTCCTTGTAGGACTGTAATCTCATCCACGAGAGATCCCTGTTTTTTGAGTGCATCTTGCAAGTCTCTTCTCAGGGAGTTTATCTGCATGCTTTGCTTTCTATGAGCTTGCCTCCACATTTTTATTGCATTGTGAAGCACTATGAACTTATTTGCTTGGGCCACAGTTACTTGTTTCAGTTTCTGGACCTTCTTGCCCTCCCTTTTGTGCCGCGTCACCTGGGTTCTAAGCTTGGCTTTTAGCGTCGCTTTGATGATGCTCAGGGTAGCCTTCAGTTTCTCATGCTGCTTTGCGGGGACATACTGGGTCATCAGATGTTCCTGCAGCACTTGAATTTCTTTAACAGCCTGCAGATTGTCATCCTGTAGAGTTCGCTGCTTCTCCTCTGCCTTCTTGAGGCGCATACGCAGACCTTGCAGTTGGTCCTGCAGTCGGTGCTCTGCTTCAAACTTTTCCTTGACTTCTTCTGTCAACTGAAAATTTTCTTCTTTCAGTTTTAAGTTTTCTCTTTTTAATCTTGAATTTTCTCATTTTTCAGTCTCTGTATTCTTCAGGGCTTCTTTGCAGTCCTCCTTCCATTTACGCACATCTGCTTTGAAAATGACAGTCTCCTGGCGTGAGACTTCCTTCTCTAGGTTGAGGGTCTTAAGCTCCTTCTGAGAGACTTTGAGATCTGTACCAAGATTACCAATAGTTTCTTTAGCAATGTCCAGCTCCTCAGTGAGACTGTGTAGTTCCTTTCTGGAAACTTCCAGGTCTGTGCGGCAGCTGTTGGTCTCATGATGTGAGGCATCAAGTGCTCTGTGGAGTGTCTGAACCTCTTTCTGAGATATGTCCACTTCTATCCGGACACTGTTGACCTCCTGTTGTGAGGCATTCAGCTCTATACGAAGAGTGTGAACCTCTTGCTGGAAGACTGTCATCTGCTTCAGTGCCTCCTCATACTTCCGCTTTAGCTTAGCCACCATTTTATCAGATTGGCTCTGCTTTTCATCCATGGCGAAAATAATAGCCTTTGCAGTATCTAGCTCAGTCTTGAGATCGTCCAATTCTGTCCTGGCTAAAGAGTAAATTGTGAGCACATCTTTTTGTAGCCTCACGTTATTTTTCTGTAGTCCTGTGTTATCTGCTCTCTCAAGTTTCAATTGTTCTCGAAGTAGATCACAGTCACACCTGGCAATTTTCAGGGCGTCTTCAGGGCTGGTCAAGGGATCGTCACTGACTGGTTCCGGCTCCGCTTCCTTGGGATGACTGGTTGAGGGTTCCTCACTGTTGGCACCGGACAGACACTTCTTTGGGGTACACGACTTCTGCCTTGGGCCCGCTGGATATTCGGTTAACCGCGGTACGAACTCTCCATTTTCTCTAGGCTGCAGGGCAACTCGGTCCCCCTTTTCCTCCACAGGATCTGCGGACGTGTCTATTCCTTCCACGGTAAGTGAAGAACCGCTTTTCTTTTTTCGCCTTTTTGATTTGGATGACACCATCCCTTCAGGGATATTGGGGTCTCCATCTTCATTTGATATTTTAGCAGCGTCACTGGATCCACCCAGCTTTTCTTGCAACTGTAATAGCTGACGGAAATATTCGGTGATCCACTGCTCCTGCTCTGTCTCCTGCTGATCATATTCGTCATCAAAGGGAGCGGTCTTTTCTGTTCATGCCAAGTTCAGGCACCCCCACCATTCTTGGGGTGTTTTGTGGGTGTGACTCGGTTCGGGTTCCCCATAAGAGATGTCTTCCTCTTTATTGGACTGGAAGGGCCACTCTTCCGTGGGGTAGGGTTCATTACAGGAACGCTGCATCTTGTCCTTCATTTTTAGGCTATCAGGTGTCATTTTCTTCCTGACTTCAGGAGGCGCTATTGCAGCTGTTGCCACTGTATTTGCTAGAACCCCCAATTGTGGTAGTCCTACAGGTGGGCATATTTTGCTTGTAGATGTCGTAGCTCTCACAGGCATCTCTGTAGAAGTTTTCTTTCTTGGATAAGTTATACAATATCAGCAGTACTGTGCATGCATTTTCTCTCATCAGGTATACAAGATGTGCAGTTGCTAGGTTAAAAGTATATTTGCTTTACACCATTTACTTGCAAGGTTTAAACTCTCATTAGTTATGCTGAATGTGTAGTTGCTAGGAAAAAAAACTTCTGTTTGCTTTACACCATTTACTTGCTAGGTGCAATCTCTCTGCTTCAGCAACAGAATTTGGTATTCTGCCTGAGTTCAGTAGTTTTCAGTCTCATCTTTGGGTATTATGGCATTCACACTTCACTCTTTGGGTGTCTGTTTTTGCTCCCAAGATATATATAGGCAGACTTATTTACTTGCAGAAAAAAAAAACATTCTTTGCAGTGGACTATTTCTTTCATTCCCGGCAGGGTGACTCAACATTCAGCAATTGGTTTTGAAAAACCTTTTACACAGTTCAGAAATCACTTTTTCCCCTATAGGGCAATTTTACACTCAGCATTTGTATGCTAAAAATTCCCCTGCTTCAGCACAGTCTTGTATCAATTTTCACACGTTTCTGCATATACTCCATTCACAGCTGGTAGCCCTATGCGGTGTGGCAACCTTTATTTGCAAAATCAGTACAACTCGTGGATCACCATCTGTATTCACTGCTTCAGCGAAACTTTTGAAAACAACAAACACCTATCCCTTTTTAAGGGCTGACTCACTTCTTGAACCCTGACTATGGCTGGAAGGAAAAAACCCCTATTTCAATGACCATATTACACTTTGTGATAGGCAAAATAAGGTTTAGCTACTTCAGCAGTCTCTCTCCTCTAGGGATTGGGGCAAAGAGCCCATCTGTGATTTTGTAAGTTTCAGTGCAGTTTGGTTTCAGTGGTGTGTATCCCTTTAACTCTGATCTCTGCTGCATGAGGTTTTTTTTTTTTTTCTCAGACTGTTTGTAGGCAAAAAGCATAACAAAAAATTTCACATAAAAATTTCCTGTCCTTTAACTTCAAAGACACCTCTTGTCCCACCTCGGACACCATATGTAGACGGACGTTCACAGAGGTACACAATTGGAGACTTTATAAGGTGAAATTATAATAGGCTTTATTGTGCCTTTTCCTTTTCATCAGGAAATCATCCAAACACAGGGGGGGGAACAAAGCTTCTATTCACTTGGGAGTATTTCTAGTGAAATCCTATGCAATTAATTCACATCTCCCTTAGTCAAGCATGTCTCGCAGCCCCAAAACATATAGCATGAAATAAGCAGATATAAGCAGTCCCTTAATAATGAAAGTCTTATCTGTTTTTTGCTGTAGAGTAAGCTTCTCTGCTCTCCTGGAACCGCACCCGTGCATGCACAGAAAATATCAGCATCCAGGTTTAGATGTATTATTTGGAGTCTTGCAATCAGCTATGCTGGGCAGAGCTCAAGACCGGTCAGCTCCAGAGATGTGTGTTCTCTTAGTCAGTCTCTCCTGGGAGTCTCAAGAACACTGCTCTGTCTCTCCAAAGGTCAGCTCTCATTCAGAGCTAAGGAGTCACTTCCTGTCTCAACAGACAGGCTTTTGTACGCAAACTAGATCAGGCAGGTGGTGTTTATTAATTGACTACCAGCAGTTAACCACCACACTGCTAGATTAAAGGCACATTACTTGAACAGGGATTACTCCCCTGTTACAGCCACCAAATAACCTAATCCCTAAATAGGGTAACCGCCAAAGGTCACATACAAAAGAAAATAATAAATACTTTAATGCAATCCTATAAAAACGACGAAACACAATAAAAATGCACAAAAGTGCATGGATAAAATCCCCAAATGTGTGGAGTCACGGAGCAATATCATGAACAAGTGTTGTTCAAAAGCCACCCAGCTATTGGTATGCCAAAAAAACGTATGCAGTAGCGCAAGTACCCACACAAACGTATGCGGCTGTAAACCAATTTACCAGGATGAGTATGGGACAACGCTGGATGAGGTATAGAAGAACCCGCAATGTGTTCACATACAACCATTATCAGTCTCCTGCGTTTAGTTTGGCGGCAGCTGGAGCCCCGTGAGTTCCCTGGAGCTTGCCGTGTCTCCTGCCACAAGCCGCGTGTACGTCAGCATAATGATGTCACACGTTTACAGCCGCATACGTTTGTGTGGGTACTTGCGGGTGGAGAGTCAGGCCACGCAAGATCCGCGTGCACGTAATGGGACCACGACATAGCGCATCCTGAGTGTCAGTCACAGAAGGTTAATTGAGGTGAGCAGATCACCAGGATGGTGAATCCTCACACTCATCTTCCATTGGCATAGCTTTGGTTATAATCTCGACTTCTATCTCTCTTACAGTACAGTATGTGTATTTCCCTTACCTCTATACTCCCCTTTATTATAATTTCCATTTGTTTCCAATGATCATTTTTATATTCCTGTTCTCTTGCAATATCATATTTATTTTTAGATTAGAAATGGGGATCTCTTTGATTTGTAGAATATTCATATGTAACATGGATAACCTCATTATGTGTTTCCCTAGAGGGATCACGAACAGAGGCTTTAAATTCTTCTTTGGTGTATTCTATTGTTTCCTTTCTTATATATATTTTCTGATTCCAACTTCTCTGCTTATTAAATTTGTAATCCATTTTATCTCTAAAATATTTATTTTGTTTAGTTCTTGCAATGTCTTTTTCATACTTTTTCAAATTAGGAGACATTTTCCCATATAATTTTTCCAATATTTTACTTTCTTTGAACTCGGTCATTATAAATAATTATAATTCGTTGATCTCTTTATTAACAAGTTAAAGATCTTTAGCTCTCTCTAAGATAAAGTAAGTAACTGCATCAATTCATGCGAACAATTATCTAGGCTATGATTCCATTTGTTAATAAATCCTTCCTTATCTAATCCATCTGTGGGTTCTTTAAAGATTTGCAAGCCTCTGGAAATCCTCTCTGATTTGAGATCATTTTCCAGGCTTGCTGTATCCCACCACATACGGGTGTAGCCCTGTTTCCTAGTGAATACAGACCGCTAACATATGCTGTATAACCTGTAGGCTCACAGGGCCTAAGCCCCTGCAACGGAGAGCCTGGGGCATGCGTAATAATAGATAATACCTGATACTTGGTGCAGCGCCTCCACCTGTGCTAGCTCCCACCAGAGGGGAAGTGGTTCCTGGCAGGACACTTATGTACATCAATACACACACACAGCATATAACCAACCAAATGACTTTACTTGCATGAAAGGCTTATGTGACTCTCTCTGTACCATCAGGTGTCCCTCCCTAGAGGAGACACTATCTAATGCGTCTCGCAGGACGCTGACTTCCCTCCTTCACCAGGAGATCTCATCCCGTGTCCAATTCCCCAACCCAATATGTCCCCCCACTCTCAAGTGAGATAGTGAACCTATATAGGTGACTGCGCAGCCACTGTGTCCTGGACAAATTTATTTATTTATTTATTTATAAAATATTTTACCAGGAAGTAATACATTGAGAGTTACCTCTCGTTTTCAAGTATGTCCTGGGCACAGAGTAAAACAAATAATACTTGGTTACAAATACAGTTACATAAATGAACAGGGTATACATTATATACAAGACATTGCGTGCACAGAAAATATATATTATGGGCGTATGAAACAGTTACAGACCAGATTAAAATGTGAGACAGCCTTAGATTTGAAAGAACTTAAACTGGTGCTGGATGTGAGAGTCTCTGGTAGGTTGTTCCAGTTTTGGGGTGCACGGTAGGAGAATGAGGAACGTCCGGATACTTTGTTGAGCCTTGGGACCATGAACAGTCTTTTGAAGTCTGATCTCAGGTGATAAGTGCTGCATGTGGTAGGGATGAGGAGTTTGTTCAGATAGCTGGGTAGCTTGCCCTTGAAGAATTTAAAGGCAAGACAGGAAAGGTGAACTTTGCGCCTAAACTCTAGTGATGACCAATCTAGTTCTTTGAGCATATCGCAGTGATGTGTGTTGTAGTTGCATTGGAGAACAAAACGACAAATTGAATTGTAGAGGGTGTCAAGTTTGCTAAGGTGGGTTTGAGGTGCCGAGCCATATACTATGTCTCCATAGTCAATAATTGGCATTAGCATCTGCTGTGCGATACGCTTTCTGACCAGGAGACTTAGGGAGGATTTGTTCCTGTAAAGTACCCCTAGTTTGGCATAGGTCTTGGTTGTCAGGGTATCAATGTGCATCCCGAATGTTAAGTGGGAGTCAAACCATAAGCCCAGGCATTTAAAACTAGTGACAGGGGTTAGGGTGGTGTTAGCGTTGGTTCTGATCAGGAGCTCAGTCACTGGAAGCTTTAAAAATTTAGTCTTGGTCCCAAATACCATTGTTACAGTCTTGTCAGTGTGTAAAAACATTTTGTTTTGGGAAATCCAGTTTTCGAGTCTCAAAAAGTCATACTGAAGTATGTGTTGAAGGTCAGAGAGGCTATGGCTGTGTGCATATAGGATTGTGTCGTCTGCATACATGTGTACTGAGGCTTCCTTACAAGCTGTGGGAAGATCATTAATGAACACTGAGAAGAGTAGGGGCCCCAGAACAGAGCCTTGCGGGACACCACAGGTGAAATCCAGGGGTTTGGAGTTAGAGCCTGAGATGGACACATGCTGGGATCTTCCTGATAGGTAGGACTGAAACCAGTTAAAAGCATGCTTCCCTATTCCAGAGCTCTGGAGTTTGTTAAGCAGGATAGCATGATCAACTGTGTCAAAAGCCTTTGCAAAATCTAGGAATACTGCACCAGTGAGTTGTCCCCGTTCCATTCCACACTGGATTTCTTTGCAAACTTTTAGGAGGGTAGTTACGGTGGAGTGTTTGGGACAAAACTCAGATTGGAATTGGCTAGGGAAATTTGACTTGGTATAGAAATCGCTTAACTGGGAGCGGACACATTTTTCCATGACTTTGGATAGAATTGGGAGAAGTGAGATTGGCCTGTAGCTTGAGACATTGTTTTTGTCCCCACTTTTGAAGATTGGGACAACTCTGGCAGTTTTCCAGGTCTTAGGTATATGGCCTGCAGACAGGATAGAGTTGACTATGGACGCAATTGGTTTGGCAATGGCTGGGGCACCAAGTCGTAGGAACCTAGATTGTAGTAAGTCGGGTCCACATTGGCTGCTTAGTTTTAGTTTGAGGAGCGCTTGTATAATCTCCTCTTCAGATACTGGGCCAAATTGAAAATTGTGTGCAGTGTTGAGAGGGGGTGGGACTATAGGGGTACTCCCAGGATGAGATTCAGGATTGTGGTTTGGGCTGCATTTTGCTAATAAGTTAGTGGCGCACCCTACAAAGTAATCATTGAATGCATTTGCAATGTCAGTGGGGTTTGTTAGAATAATATCCCCCTTAGTGATATTACTTGGTTGTTGATGGTTAGGAGGCTGAAATATATTGTTGATAACCTTCCAGAAGTTAGCTGGGTTTGATGTATTTTGGTGGAGATTGTCAGAGTAATATTGTGCTTTTGCATGCCTTGTTTGCCTTGTGCACATGTTCCGCATGCATCTATAGTGATTGAGATCCTTGGTAGTGCCAGTTACTTTTCCACAAGGTATCCCTGAGCTGGTAGAGTGCAATAAGGTCAGTGGTAACCCATGGAAGGTGGGCCCCCCGTACCCTTATTTTGCGTAGTGGAGCATGGGTAGCGCAGAGTTTTAAGAACTCTGATTGGAAATAGTCGAGCGCAGAATCAGGGTCGGGAATTAAATCGATTCTGTGCCATGGGCAGTTGGTAAGGTCATCCAGAAACTGTTGTGGGTTAAAGTTTTTAAATGTTCTAGTGAGGAGAACTTTAGGGCTTGATTGGGGCATTTTAATTTTCCTTACACAGTACATTATTGCATGGTCACTGAAAATGTCAGGAAGGATGCCAGAGGATTGGAATCTGCTGGGGTTTGAGGAGAGAATCCAGTCTAGCAAGGAATGGTTATGCGAGTTCAGTTTTATCCGTGTGGGTTGGGAAATGAGTTGCGATAGGTTAAGTGACTTGAGTTGTATCTGGATTTTGTGGTTTTTAGGGTCAAGCCAATTGAAGTTGAAATCTCCAAGAACTAGCAGCTCACTCTTCTTATTCAGAGAGGAAATGGAGCCAAGAAATTGGGTGATATCAGTCAGGGATTGTAGAGGGGCTTTAGGGGGGTGGTAGATGCCAGCAAGCAAGATTGGCTTAGAAAAGGGGAGGCAGATTTTGCCAACTAGAATTTCAAAAGAGGATGGGCTTGGTGGGCAATCTAACAGTGTAAATTGTAAGGTGTCTGCAATATAAAATATCACCCCTCCTCCTCTTTTTGACCTATCTCTCCTAAAAATGAAGTATCCCTGAATGGCGATATTTGCATCAGTGGTTTTAGGGGATAGCCATGTTTCTGTAAGAATGATGGCTTTGGGTTTATGCATAAGGCACCATGCCCTTAGTTCGTCCAGTTTGGGCAGCAGGCTCCAGATATTTATATGGGCAACAGATAACCCTTTTTGTATTGTAAAGGTGGAATTCTCAGGGGCATGGGACAGAGCTGAAATGGGAGGACCTGGGTTAGGTTCAATATCACCTGCTAAAGAGAGTAACAGTACAAGTAGGAATTTGGGTAGTTGTTTGTAGGTTGTAAATTTGTGGTGTTTGCTATTAGAGTGAGCAGTGGTTGGTGTGCTGCTTTTTAGAGTTCTCCACCAACAGTCAGTAGATAGTGCAAGGCTTTTGAGTAGTCCAGGGTATATGGTGTATGGTGATGTTGGGTGTGGGCCAGGATGGAGGAGTTTGTAGTGTATAGAGGGAGTAACATCTCCATGAGGCCAGGAGAAAGACAGAGGTATGCAGGAGGTAGGCAGTTCTGCAAGGAGCTGTTGTGAACAAAGTGAGTGTGTGGAGACTAAACAACAAGGGTGTGCCTGGTCCTTGTCATATGTTTTGGTGCATTGCAATGCTAGAGTCAGTTCAGGGTTTCAGTGTATTGTGCAGTCAGTTTTGGGAGAGGCTGCAGTGAAATAAGTTGTAAAGGGGTGGGGTGTTAAAATATGCAGCTTAGCAAGCATGGGATCATAGTGTGATCTGAATAGCTTACCGTTTGTTGTCGTGAGTAAGAGTTTGCAGAAAGAAGCAGTCCCCAGTCACCTCTAGTCAAACTATAGTCTAACTTTAACTTCTCACTTAAAAAGCTCACTTTAAATGGCTCACGATATCATGGCAATGCAGTTCCTACAAATGCAGGAGGGTCTTAGTTATATACAGCTAAAGCAGTCACATGACCCTCCCCCTCCCCAATAAATCAGCTTGTTCCAGTTGGTCAATTTGCAGCACAGAGTTAAGAGGGGGAAAAAAATTACACCTTTTGATATTCAAACATACTAACTAATATCAATGCTAGTTGCCAGAGTCAATCTTTTACACAGGTCTTGCACATCAGGAACATACTTATATCAATGTTAGTGGCCAGAGTCAATCTTTTACACAGGTCTTGCACATCAGGAACATACTTATATCAATGCTAGTGGCCAGAGTCAATCTTTTACACAGGTCTTGCACATCAGGAACATACCTGTGAAGAGAATGCAATTAGATCCATGTCATATCAGCTGAGGTTATTAGTCTTGCATGAAGAAAGTAAGTATATTTACTATAGTCTAACTATAACTTCTCACTTAAAAAGCTCACTTTAAATGGCTCACTATATCATGGCAATGCAGTTCAAATGGTGATATAGTTGGTGCACTTGTGGTTTACCTGGCGGGTACTCCAGTACCCGGGCCTGCAAGGATCTTCACAAAGGATCAGATGCGCGGGGACTTCAGCAATAGGCGTCCGGGGCGACCCCACCCAGACACTCGGCAGCACAGTAGCAGGATCTGAACTCAGACCTCCTGCTGGATAGGCACTGTCTCTTTAAGCGATCAATACAGTACAATAAAGGAACCGGAACCTGTCTAGGGCCAGTCCCTATCTCTGCTCCACACTACTGGGACTCAGGGCCTAACTGGGCCTGGGGTATAAGGCCTAGGTAGGGGCTGAATGCCTCCCTACACCGGAGCTCCATCTCCTTCCTCCTCCCGCTAGCTCTGAACAACGTGCGTGCCCCTCGACCCCTTTTTCTCCCATCCTACGCGGAACTTCCGATACACCGGAGCATTCCCTGCCCTGTGGCAACCTCCCACCCCACAACAATAATAACGGCGGGCGAGGGGAGCCCGGCTACACATGCTTCAGATTTGAATAATTTTTCTAATTTGTCAAAACAAATTTCTAGGCTATCAGATGATCTTGCCGTATCTAATTCTAGATTTTCATAAAAAAATAGCATTCATTGTGGTAACTCTATCATCGTGTAATTTTAGGAATAGATATTATCCCGCAGTGTCTTCCATATTAATATATAACAACAATAAACAGTTTTAAAATTGATATGTAAATCCAAAACACAGTCTAGGTACCACTGGTTGCAAAATACCCAAATACAATTTGTTACAAGTAACCAATTGTGTAGACAAAAACATACGGAGGAACCGTGCCCAACTAGACTGATCTATGGGTAATTAGTATTCTTATATGTGGTGTGCGCAGTCTGTAAGTACTAGGGTAAAGTAGTCCAGTGTCCCCCTGGTGTAAGGGGAAAACAGTTCTTGCTACATGGAATGAATTTAGCTGCTAAGACACTTTTTATTAGTTACTACTGTATGCATGTCCAAGCGTATTTTGGAGAGTATTTTCTTTATATTAGAGCACCAATTTTTTCTTATTGAGGGGGAATACATTAATCAGACTTGGCATGGCGATAGGGACTACGTTTTCCCCTAGCCTAGAAAATGTATTTTACGATTAGGGGAGTTCAACAAAATATGGAATCATAATGTACAGTGGGGCCGCCCCCGTGTAAACTATGGTGCCGCTACATAGATTAAATATTGCTGATATGGGATGGGGATGATTCATCACTCAATCACTTCGTACAACACCTTAATCACAGTGATTTGAACATGACATTAACAAACGTTTGTAGCACATCATCTGTAGAAATTTAAAATGTAGTTATTATTATTGGTAATCACAATATTCATACACGTACACCCTTCAAAAAAAGTTGATGCGCACATATTTAGATCCCAGTAGCAATCACCACGCACAATGGATTAACAATATCCCATGCGGACAATTTTTAAGACTAAAAAGGAACAACTCTGCACAAGCAAATTATTTATCACAAGCACAAGATTTACGGGTTAAATTTGATCAGAAAGGTTATGAAAATAGCCTAATTCAAAAAGCATTTCACAAAGCGGACAAAACTAATAGAGACAACTTGGTTGGTACACATATAGGTACAATTGATATAAAAAAAGAAAAGCAGTAAAAACAATGATTTCCATATGTATAATCCTCTTTATATAACCAAGTACAATCCATTTTTCCCAAGATAATTAAAAAAAAATCTAACATGCTCAAAAAGTCCAAATCCAAGTATGCTTAAAGAGCTTTCTAAAACCAAAGCCATTAGTTGGCTTCCTCCCAAGCCACATGGAAATTTCAAATGTGGCAAATGTGTAGTATGCAAATTCATGAGTTTATGCATTCATTTTGCTTAACCATCTGGAAAAATAAATCAAGTAAATTAATGTATTAACTGTAGGTCCAAATTTATTGTTTTTTGCATTACCTGCACTTGCGGCTTAAACTATATTGGTAAAACCAAAAGAGAATTGAACACAAGAATTAAAGAGCATAACATTAAAAATGCTAACAGTAATTTGCAAAATTACAAAAAATTGCACTATTTGCCCAAACATTTTTTTATTGTCCCATAACTGTGATGTAGAAAATCTTAAATGTATGGGTCTTGAACAGGTCATTGTGAAAAAAAGAGGAGGAAATAGGGATAAAATCATTAAACAAACGGAACAATTTTGGAATTATGAGTTAGATACAAAAGTACCTAAAGGTTTAAATGAACAGATAGATCTTGTCTCATTTTTATAAGTTTATCTTCCTTTTATGCGTAAATGTTATGTATATTTTTATGCTTGAGTGTATAAAGGTTTTTATGTATATTTATTATACAGTATATAGTAGACTATTTTCAGTCACTTATTTTCTGAATGCAGACATAACCTAATATTAGATTTAAGATTTAATTTGATGTAAGTGCAATACTCACCTGTTCCATCATAGCATAGTATATAATTTAATAAACTATGAAAGTTGTGCGCTGTCTTGTTTTTATTTCCATCTGTATGTGCCTAGATATTTCACCTGATGCGTGTTCCATTTAAAGGAGAACGTCTTCTTTAGGTTTTGGACTAATTTGAGAGGAAGTGACATGTTCAGAGCTTCGCACTTGCTAAAGCTAACTTTGAAATATAATACCGGACTAAACTTCTCTTTCTTTAATGAAATTGGCATTGAGACAATGGGATTGATGAGGGTCAATAGAAGATCATCCACATAGAGAGCTAGTTTATTGTTATGCCCTTCTATTGAGATACACTCCGTCAAGGGTTCAAGACTAATGGCAAACAAGGCAGCGGGCACCCTTGTCTATTGCCATTGTGAATTTCAAATCGGTCAGAGATCTATTAAACTCCACTCTCACACAGGGGGAAATATATAATGCTTTGACAGATTTACATTTTTTTTTAAATGAAAGCCCATTCTCTACAATACTTGAAACAAATGTCCAGTTCAACTAACCAAATGCTTTTTCTGCATCCATAAAGGCAACAAAAGCTGGAATCTTATTCTCTTGTATGTGATGAGTTATATTTTTCTTTTTCTTGTGTTATCCCTTGCTTCTCAGTGGGGGATAACACCAACTTGATCTACATTCTTTAACTCAGGTAGGAACCTATTAACCAATATCTAGGAGAAAAAATGTAAGTCAATGTTTAGTAGAGATATTTATAGTAGAGAAGTTGCTTCGGGGAGGGTGGTTTGGCCCCAAGGGGCTGTGGGGGATAGTGGTATCCAAAGTAAAGAAGCCAAAGAAGGTATATAGTGTATTTTAATTTACATAGTAACCCCTTTTAGCACTTTGTGATGGGCTAGTCATGAAACACTGTGACTGGTTGACCACTTGGGCTACTAAAGGTTTATTATGTATGGTAATATTTAAAAGTCATATTTTATCACTTATGTAGGTTTGGTTTAGCTTACCTTGTGTGTATATACATACAGTACAGAACACAGAACCCCAGCAAGCTCTTTTTGGGAACCCCTGAGCCCCCACAATATATATATATATATATATATATATATATATATATATATATATATATATGTATATGTGTCAAAATGGAGTGCTATTGAGCATAGCACTCCATTTTGACATATATACATATATATATTTTGTGGGGGCTCAGGGGTACCCAAAAAGAGCTTGCTGGGGTTCTGTGTTCTGTTAACCCATTCTTAGCTGTTTCAGCTGTTGGAGGTTAGTGGCTCCTCCCTCCCAGGTTTTAGGCCCACCCCTCCCCACCTCCCTAGTTTGCATGTCCTTTCATTCTGCTGGATATAGACCCACTGTGGTCTTTCTCCCTCCTAATAGAGGTAAATGAAAATTTTAATCCTAATAGAGGTATATTAGTATTTTATCTGGTAGTATTAGGACTTGCGAACAGGTGTCTGCCTTGTCGTGGATCGCAAGCTTACAACGCTTTGGCCAAAGGATTAAACTAAATTACCCTATTTCAAGAGAATATATAAGTATTTTACTGTGTATTTCTGTCATGTTGGATGTAGCATTGGGCTTCTCTTTCGTCTGTTGTATACATACAGTACATACATACATACATACATACATACATACATACATACATACATACATATGCATGACAGGGCTAAGGCCAGCCTGTAGTAGGTGACTAAAGAAGTGCATTATTTATGCCACGAATCACGTTCCGATAAATATTTGTCAGGTAGCAGGGCTCATGCAACACCTCTTTACCTGCCTCGGAGGTTGTTGCTGCCGCCCCTCGCTCCCCGCTGGTGTATCCCCGACGTGGTGCCTGGCGATCCTGCCCGGCCCTGGCTCTTGCGGCCACCATCTTGTTGGGGCGCGCGCAGGAGGACCTTACACAGCGCGCGCTTCCGGCAGTAATTTATTCACCCCTCTGGGCTTCTGGCCACATCCCCCTTCTGGCCACGTCTACAGCTGCAGCCCCACTCCTGCCTTTACGCTCCACAGCTGAACACAGGCAAGGATTACAGCTTGCATCAATCGCAAAGCGCTCCATGGCACCCCCTCCGCTCTGCCTCTTTCCCTGATTGGTTCTCCCACATATATTACCCCTGTTCTCCCGGGGAATCATTGCTCTGCATAGCTTCTGCTAGTTGGGCTGGTGTTCGTTTGTGCTCTTGTTCTTTCATGTACTTCAGGTTTGACCCGGCTTGGCTCTCGACTCTTTCTCTGGGTCTGGACCCCGGCTTACTCCTCACTATGCAGTCTCTCTCACCCCGATCTCGGCTCGCTCCTCTACCTCCCGGACCTCTGGCACCCTCAACCCCTGGCTACGACAATCACCACAATTCTTCTATCTCCGGACACAGCAAGTACCTTTTGGTTACCTTACTAAAGACTCCTGGCCTGGCAACGAATCACCACACTCCGGACACGCTCCTCTGCTGCGGGTGCGTGGTATTATACTTTCTACCTCAGTCTAGGGACGGGTCTGGTCTGCGGGTAGCATTACCGTGACAATATTAGAATGTGATGTATGGCATGATAATACAAAAATATGCGGTATTAGGCCTATTTTTTTTGTACCGGATCTGATAAAAAATGCATCCTTTTTAGTGGTGCAATGTTGACATTTATTATTGTACTTTAAAAACAATGCATTTTTCAGCAGTAAACATCTTTTTTTGCATACCGCAGCTTGATGCATCCGGATCATAGTGATCAAAATCAGCTGCTAGATAGCTGCCTTGCTCCTGCATACGTCTGAACTTTACCTTTACGTCTGCATACTGTACATCTGAGCATGAGTCTGCACCTGTGAACAATGAACCTCTTTTATGCACCATTTCGCTTGCTGTTTTCTGTTCCTGCTTGCCGTTTCAAATTGGTTTGTCCATTTTGTCCCAGCCTTGCTGTTATGCTGTTGCTCACCTGCATACCCTTTTACCTGTCCTAACCTTGGTTTTTCTGATCATGCTCTTGATTGCTTCCTTTCCTGATCTTGGTTTGTCAGACAGAGTTTTTATTTGCTGGTTGTCCTGACCTTGACCGTCTGACCAGTGACCACACTCCTGTTTTCTACCTGCACTGACTTTTGCTGGTCTAACCATGCTCCTGGTGCAGCCTGTCCCGACTGTGTCCTTCTCTGACAAGCACTTCTGCTATGCTCCAAGCTCAGCCCAGTCTCGCTGAGTCCAATCACTGGAATCCACTCTTGGAGCTCACTGTCTTTTGTGCCTAACAACTACTACATACAGTATTTATTCCTTTTACTGTTTGTATGTCTACAGCAAATCATTTTGGATTGTGTGCTTTCAGTATGTGGCTTTTAAAATGTATGCAAATTATTTCTTAGCCATATTATCTTGTGCCTAAATCTCTCTGTAATTCTTTTCAAATGTCTTTTATGATGCAAAGCTATCCTTAATTGAGAGAACCCAATTATAAAGAAATGATGAATGGCACATTTTATTTCTCAGAACATTCAGTAGTCACATAAATAAGATTTAAAAAGTACTTCACCGGTTTGTGGATATTCTATGTACTATTCTATGTACTGAACAGAGCCTTAATCAAAACAAAATCTATGTACAGTTTATCTTTGCCTAAAATAACTATAAATCTAGGAAAATATATTATAGAACAAGAGGTATAGATGTTCTGCAAGTATTTGGTTCATCTTGTTATGAATACCTGCACATGGTCCACAGGTATACAGTTCTGTAAAGTAATGGTAATTAGTCAAAATTTAAGCAGGAAGAGTTTTAAAACGAAGCATTTTAAATGGCTCATACTTTTTCTGAAAGAACCGACAGCAAGTTTTCTATGTTTGTTCAGTACACCCCTGTGAGTGTGTCCTTCCTTTTCATTTTAGGGATTACCATATTAACCATATTTTAGTAACCATGATAAGTGAATATAAGCATCCACATGCAAACACATTGTGGGTACAGCGCTGTTGCCCCCATCAATTACATAAAAGATAATTTAATGAGTTTGCGGCTGTTCTCTGTATTTATTTTGGGAGTTAAACTAAAATCATCTTTAGGATCATTTCAGAGTGTTGCTTTTCCATTGTTACATTAAAATGTGTGTGTTGAAAGATGGGGAAACCTCTTATGAATATAGAATTGCTAGAACTGAAACACCCAACGTATACTGCAGATTTTTTTTGTCACTTGGTAGGGCATTTTTAAATATATAAACAATCATTCTAGAAGGTTTATTTATGTTGGTGGGGGTGAATAACAGGCATAATTGTATTCCGATGAGTACCATTAATTGATTGGTAATTGTTCATGCCAATCAAGGATATTTCCACATGTTAGTGAGTACAGCTGCGGCCGCCTTTATCCTAATGCATCCGGATCCGCGGCGCTCTTGTAACCGCGGCTAGATGCGGTATATTTCTTTTTTTCCGTAGCGCTTTCCGGTATGTTAGCGCTCGGATTTTTAGCGCTGTCCGCTATACTGCAATACTGTCTAAAAACACAGGTGGGCGTTCGCGAGCTGTTGTCTTAAAAGTCTAATATGTCTAATGCATGTCTAATGCATTATGTCTGTGTGTGCGCGCGCAGTATTTGTAAAATGGAGGATTTACAGTGTACAGTATTACAAAAATATAGTGTTGCGTCTTCTTCGAATATAAAATTATCACATTTCTATACAGTACTGTATGTAATGTATTATTTTGTAATCAGTACTTTTACTTGTTTTCATACTCTTTTTATACAGTATTATGCGTGTACCATACATTTTTGAAACACATAGGCGTGTTACAGTATCACATTTCGATGCATACAGCGCTCTCCCTCTCGCCCCCGCACACACACGGCTAAAGTACTATTTCAACTTCTTATCTACAGTTCAGTACACCTCTCTCAAAGCCATATGGCTTTCTGGCTTCAATCATCCCGAACCTGTTATCACATTCCTGCGTGTATAACGTACAGAGCCTGGTGTCACATTTCAGCGCCTGCGTGTAATCATGTGGAAGTTGGTCTGGAGAAAAAAAAATATTTCTTTTTTTTTTTTATGTTTCGTTTCCAGACATGTGTGCCTGCATAAAAATTCTTGTTATTCTGATATTCTATCGGTACTGTAGATTTTTAATGTTACACTGGTCATTCACATGCTTTATGTAATTTTTATTGATTTGGAGGTCAGGGGATCAAAACATTATGATGACCTGTTGAAAATATGTCTTTGAACTACAGTTCAGTACTGCTAATCCTTCATGCAGCTTTACCCCCTTGCCCCCCACAGACACACACAAGGCTCAAGTATTTCAACTTCTTATCGACACCTCTCGAAAACCATTCATTTTCAAAAGCTTGGCTTTGTGATTTAATCTTCCCGAGCCGAGCGTCACATCTCTGCGCCTGCGTGTAATCCTCTTTGGGAAGGGACCTAGTTGATGATTAATGCGCATGCGTGTATAACTTCACAATAATTTCCAAATGCTTGGCTAATCCCTTATGCTAATCCATTAGGATGACCCCCCACCCCCAACCCTTTGAGGCTTTGTTTATGGTAACGCATGCGCACTTGTGATAAACCCTTCTCGAATTGAATATGTTAATCTGATTATGTAACCAATGAATACAAATGTAACCAATTAATAAAAATGTAAGCCTTCTTGAAGGACCCCCACCCACACACACACACACACACATACACATTCACAGAGAATTTAAAGTTCAAAGAAAAAAAATGTGAATGTAATGAAATATTTTTTTTATATTATCAGGAATAAAAAATACAAATAATCATTTTCAGTGTTTGTCTTCTTTGTACACAAACAGTAGTGTACAGTAGTGTACTGTAGTTCTTCTGTCAGTTGATATTTTAGGGCCGGTGCATAATAATGGAAGAATGAAAAATACAAATAATCATGAATAATGCACATTTATAATAATAAAAACAGTAATACAAATTTTTAGTCTTTATCTTGTTCGTCATGGCCACATTGCATTCTGTAGTTCATTGAGAGAGGGTTTTTTTTGTGTAAATCATGACTGTAGATACACTATATACACAGTTCACACAATTTACACATGATACGCCCCCTCCCCCCACCCATCCTTTTGTAGTGCAGCCAGCTGTCCCTGAAAAGGAAATAAAAAATTAGTGCAGTTAAGTGCATATTATTGCACTGTGTACTATAAAACTACTCCATATTGGACTACTGTATGCAGTTACTACTGTCAAACTACTGTATACTGGAACTACAGTACTGTAAAATACGTTGTAACAAGATTGGTAGCGCAACCAGCTCTCTCTAAAAATAAAAAATTAGTGCAGTAAAGTGCATGCTGTATACTGTAAAACAATCTGTGCCATACTTACCTGTATCATGCTGTACTTGGTGTGCCTGTACTTACCATACTACAGTACAGTACTATACTACCTTCCTGATGCTTGCCCATTACGCTCTATCACAATGGGCAACACAGTCGCAATATGGTCGATATATTTACTACAGCGTTCCACGGTGAGCACATCGTTCCAAAAACTCATTATGCCATTCGCTCATCCTTTTTTGAGGGTTTCACCATTTTTCGGATATGGTCCTTCAGCTGATGCCAGATCATTTCAATAGGATTGAAGTCTGGCGATCTGTCATTGGAGGGGGGAAAAAGGAGAATTAGTTAAAGAGATACACAGTAAACAGTGTGAAAAATCGAGACACAGTTACTGTACTTACTCCGCTGGTGTGCTTCGGATCGTTGTCCTGGTAGAAACGGTGACTATCTGGGAATTCACGTGTGATGTATTCCACAATCTCAGGCACTATTTGCTCTTGGAAAAACGCTTTATTCATGATTCCTGTAACAAGAAAAGAAAAGTGCTCAAAATAATGCACACTACAGTAGTACAGTACAGTGCTTAAGGCTACAGCATGTGACTTTGTGCATTATTATACTGTACCATCAAAGATGATGATGCATCCTGGTCCACGCCTAGAGATGGCACCCCACACATGCATCTTCATTGGGTGTTTTGGACGCGGCTTCATAGATATGCGACCTTTTTTGTGGAATGCAAAGGTGGCGAATCTCTCCAGCGATACAGTAGACTTGTCAGTGAAGATGCAATCCTGAAAAGTTTCGCCACTGTCGATCCATGCCTGTGTCTGGACCACTCTCTTTGTCTTGTTGACGTCCCTTATCATAGGGTACGCTCTGTAATGACAAGGAATAATTTTATAGGTACAGTACAGTTTATTAAACCACACTTTTCACCTCCTGTACTGTCCAGTACTAACCTCACACGTCCATATTTCCATCCAATTCTGCGTCTCATCTTCTTAATGCTGGTCTCTGATACGGTTAGATTGTGATTTTTCTGCAGAGTGTCTTTGACCCTTAAGGCACTCTTCTCATCATTCTCTTCACTTATTCTGTCAACCAAAACAGTTGTCTCCCTACAGTTTAAAGGAAAAACAACAATACGTTACAGTAGGCCACAAGTAAAGGTACATTTATGCTCAGGCCTATAGTATGGCCAAATACACAGTAGAGATTACTTTAATAGAATAGTTATACTGTATAATTATACAACGATAACAATAAAAATAGAAAGATACTGTATAGAATAGAGTTATATAAATATACAGCTATAACAATAAACATATAAAGATACTGTATAGAAGAGCGTTATATAAATATACAGCAATAACAATAAACATAGAAAGATACTGTATAGAATAGAGTTAAATAAATATATAGCGATAACAATAAACATAGAAAGATACTGTATAGAATAGAGTTATAGAAATATACAGCGATAACAATAAACATAGAAAGATACTGTATAGTATAGAGTTATAGAAATATACAGCGAAAACAATAAACATAGAAAGATACTGTATAGAATAGAGTTATATAAATATACAGCGATAACAATAAACATAGAAAGATACTGTATAGATTAGAGTTATATAAATATACAGCGATAACAATAAACATAGAAAGATACTGTATAGAATAGAGTTATAGAAATATACAGCGATAACAATAAACATAGAAAGATACTGTATAGAATAGAGTTATAGAAATATACAGCGATAACAATAAACATAGAAAGATACTGTATAGAATAGAGTTATAGAAATATACAGCGAAAACAATAAACATAGAAAGATACTGTATAGAATAGAGTTATATAAATATACAGCGATAACAATAAACATAGAAAGATACTGTATAGAATAGAGTTATATAAATGTACAGCGATAACAATAAACATAGAAAGATACTGTATAGAATACAGTTATATAAATGTACAGCGATAACAATAAAAATAGATAGATACAGTAACAGTACAGTACTTACGCGGTAGTTACCGTTGGTGTCCTCTTTACATTTTTGGTTTTACCGTGGGTTTGATAACTCACTGTTGCTGCTGGTACAACGAGGCCAGAAGTACTTAGCCAGCGTTGAATATCCGCAATTCGTTGTCCTCTCGTGTACATCTCCTTTATTCCCATGCTGAGATCCTTAGAAATCTTTTTAACAGGCATCGCTGTGTGTATAAAGAAATACAAGCACAAGAATGTATATTCGATGTTTAGTCGATGTGTATTCAATGTGCAGTGAATCCACAAAATGGATGGTGTATTTATACTTTAATGAGTCACATTAGAATACGCCCACTTTTAACACCTGCACCTCGCCGCCATGCATAAAAGGTGACACACATTGCATAGCCTCCCACTCGATGATCTGTATCTGAACTTGCCCTTGTCCAGATACTGCATAGTGCCATCTGCTTCCATGGATCAACCCTGATTCTACAGACGCAGAAACCCATTTGCCTCTGCCATGCCTGTCATGCAGAAAAAGAGAAAGGTGGCAGCCGTTTCCAAGCCAAGGCCAAAGCAAAAGGCATAGGCTAATAAAGATAACCTTCTGATGACTCCAAAGGCTACAGGTAAGGCTTTAAAGAAGCCTTATTATGTCAAGAAGAAATTCGGTGATGTACACTCAAAGCAAAACAAATGGTCACCTTCTGCATCAGCCCTCGCCGCCGCTGCCGCTTCTCTCCCCAAAACCCAGAGGACACCTTCTCCATCACTCTTCAACGACTCTGTCGCTTCTCTCCCGGAAATCCACAGGACACCTCCTCCATCACTCCTCGACGACGCTGCCGCTTATCTCCAGGGAACCCCCATCTCATCCTCTTATCCCATCCACCCAAATGTCCACATCACCCCATGCACAAGATCCAGCTCGTTAGACTGCATGCTGAATGGGTTAAGTGTCGATATCCCTGGGAACTCTATGCTGAAAAGATAGATCTTCTTTTAGAGACCATGCTAAATATGGACCAACGGATGGTCAAGATGGATCAACGGATGGAGAAGATAGAGACTGACATAGCGGGGATACATAATTTGCTTGGAGTTCATGCCCCTGTATCTCGGACGCCATAACAGGAGGATGGCATTGATGGGATGAATGGGACCTTCAACCTTCCATCGCCAAACGCACCCCCTCCATCAGAAGAATATGTGTTCATGTATGCCGTTGACGAGAATGTCATGACAACCCCGTCAAGACCACACCAGGAGGCAACACTGACAAGGAGACCAAGACAGGAGGAAAGCCTCCCAGACAACCTACCCTCGCCCGCCGCCACAAGCACACCTGCTCCCAGAAGAACACCCGCTCCAAGAATCCAACCCACATATGCTTGCATTGAGATGGTGCCCGACATCATCCTTTGCGAGCTGCCCCAGCCACTCAGGGAGAAGTATAGGTTTGCATGTGCTCGTATACCCCAGAGGCATGCCTTGTTAATTTTCAAGCACCACGTGCCATACTCGTTGTACTTAGGGTGGGCCCACAATGTGAACTACGAAGGGATCGCAATAAAAAGGCTCTTCCTGAAAATTTGAGAAAGACTATTGTGGAGGAATTGCGGCACAATTTTTCAATTACCGATCCTTTAATGAAAATCGTGCGAGACTCCATTTGCGGCATACAAGGCATCGGCCCTGGAAGGACAATCTGCTGGGGATCGAATTCACTTCGTGATTGCTCGTCTGTTAAAATGTTGATTCATTTCTGACTTGCTCATTGTTTAAAATTGTATTCTAATAAGTTTTTTTTAAATATGCCTGGATGTTTTTAATTACAGTACACCATTAATGTTTTTTTACTTACAGTACTCCACCAATAAAAATAATGTTGATTGTTGTAGATTGTATTCATACTGTCAATGTTTTTACTGTATTGGACACCATTAATGCATTTGTACTTACTTCATGGTGGGGAACCGACAGGCTTAACCTATAAAGCCATTGAACATGTATTACCTCATTGGAGGGGAGGTGATAGGGGTTTAGAACTTCTGAAACGGGAAACCTTTTGGATTCACCGTCTTAAAACACTAGCCCCTAGAGGATTAAACGCTGAGATAGACATCACCCCTTTTTTGAATTAAATATCAATATGTATACTAGGTTCTGTAGGAGTTAAGTCTCGCCTCTGCTCTCCTGTTGCTCTCACCTGCTTTTCGTTTCAGATCTACCTCCAAGAATGGCTTTCTGTCTCGGACACCTTTATGTATAAATATGTCTTTGTATATCAGCTATGTCCATTGTCATTCACTTTACATGCACCATTTATTGTAAATGATATGTCACTAGAGTCTTTTGCTTATTAGATCACCCTCACGCCATCTTCTTGATCACTGCAGCATAAATATATTATTTTTATATTTTTTTAATATTTTTTATTCATTTTTCTATGTGTGATTAGGAATTATAGTACCAGTATTCCCACCTTTAATATATGGGTCAAGTACCCTGGAATGTGTCATAGAGTGTCCATAGGATTGCTCTTTTAAATTTTTTGCCAATTTTTTGCCTGTTTGATGAACCATAACACCTTTTGAATCAGAGCCTCATTAGTCTCTTTTTGACCTGTGACAAAAATTTAACACAGACAAGAAGTAATGCCACCATTCTGGTTAAATCACACACAGCAATTTTGAATGTAGCAACTTGTCAACTATTCCCTTTAAATTATAGGGTCACTATTGGCATCTATTGTAATATATATCCCTATATTCTCCTCGATCTGTATTATGGCTACACCTAATGTGTATTTGCTATACACACTTTAATATCCACTGTCATATATTAGAATTATGAGCATTTGCCAGGTGACATATCATAAAACCCATTAAGGGCTGAATTGTGGTTGATACCCATCAGAATTTGTTAAATACTATACATGATATGAATAGAATATAATCCCCAAAGTCCTATTGCCACCTATGTACCCAGGTTCATTGGATTAACATTGATTCCAATACCTACTCCCTTGTGCAATCTAGATTAATTGATTGATTTTTTAATTGAATAACATGTATAAATAGCCACCATTAGAACACACAACATACTCCTGACGAAGCCGAGAAACAGTTTGGTAGCTGGGCGAAACGCGTAGAGTTTACCTGCGGACCAATTTTGGTCTTGGAGAGGATCCGTAGAAACCAGCTCTGAATGCAGTGACGTCACACCTTGCAGACGGGCGCGCAGAAGGAAGCTCCGGTCCAGGACACAGAGCCGCGGAAGCCAGCAGACTGACCAGAAGGAGGCGGTGAGCTGTTTCGGGACACCCTCCATTCACATTATGTGATACATGCTTTTTATCTTTGTGCAAATTGTAAGTGCGCATTTTTATTGTGTTTTCTATATATAAACTTTTTTTCATACTGATCGCACTATGTAGTCTCTCCCTCTCTCTATACACATACCGCTGTCGGATTATTGCCTGGGGGGCACAGATCACAGACATCTTCAAGGGTGGCAACCCAATTTGCCAACTGCTTTGAATATACCTTGCTCCTGTGAGTAGAATAGCCATACGAGCCAAGACACTGCTGAAATACTCATCTAATCACATAACGTCTGCACTTATATATATATTTTGTTCTCTTATCTTCCCTTATGCTCCCCCTGGATGTTTTGAGCAATACTTAATCCTTGGAACCCGTGAAACAGGTCCCACCAGTGAGGTTTGAGCAAGGGGTTGGGTCACCCATTTCTCTCAATCACTTTTCCACATATTATTTATTGGTTTCATCTGATAAGTAGCGCCTGTCTTTTACCTTTATCTACACAAATTTGTACTTACTTCACCCACCAATAAAAGAAATGGCTGTTTTTTTTTAAATACTGTATACCTGTATGTTTTTAATTACAGTACACCATTAATGTTAGCAAAAACACAGAGCAAATAGTGCACAGCCATGGAGCCAGATGTGGGTTAAAAAATGAAATCCATTTATTTCAGTGCATGACTAATGACAGCATCACCCCAACGGGGACAAAAACACACACCTACGCGTTTCGGACCGGTAGGATCTTTATCAAGGAGTCTGGCATATGGAGCAAATAGGTGTCTTAAATACCCTACACATAATGATAATTAAAAACATGCGTGTACAATCAAATTGCCCCTCGGCGCGCATGCACGTGACGTCACGCGAGGCGGCACCACATCAGACAAAGAAGCCTGCAGGTAGACACGCCCCCTCCGTGCGCTCACTCGCGCATGCTCACTCCAGAGCCCAAACCACTCAACTGAGTTACAGACCTGTAACCTGGCAAACTATTGTGCCCCACGTGACACGCTACTAGGCCGTTGATTGGTTCGAGCACGCCGTCACTCAACCAATGGCAAGCATGGCTGAAATGGCAACACGCCCACCCCTCGGCCCCCCTGTATCATGCCATGAATGAGCGCAAGTAATAACCATATACAGCAGCATACTTAAAGTAAAAGCTGGATAAACCAAAGCGCATTGCCCCTGTTGGTTAAATACACAAACAGGGTGCCCAATGAAAAGGTATCCGATCACCTTTGCTCCAAATCCCACAAATATACAATTTTATTATACACAATGAAACAATAAAAACAAACCCTTGTCACTATATAAATACCTAAGTGACAACGGAGTTATCATGACTATCTAACAACCCACAGATAATAACCTAGATAGTTTCTACCAATACATCTTTACATTAAAAACATAATAATATTGTGCTAAATGTCAAAGTGTATTCATCCTCAATAGAGTGATGAAAAATGAACCCACAATATCAATTACAATAATTCGTCAAATGTCCCTAATGTCAAAAATGATTAGGTACATATGGATAATTGTCACATAAATGGATATTAATAATAATCCCAGGTAGTTCCACATGAATGATATGCAAACTGGATATAGACTAATACCAGTAAACAGTACATAAAGCCTGGAAAAATTCCTTACTAAGTATGGATAAAGTCCACACTACTAACGAATTAGAAAATGGCTTAAATTCCACTCTATGTTCAGACCGCAGGGAGTTCTGGTCTGAAGCATAAAAATCCAATATGCCTCCCTGCGGTCCAACATATTGAGTAAGTCACCCCCTCTTTCGCTGGCAAACACTTTTTCAATCCCTCTCACCTTCAGTCCTTTAACCCCCCCTTTGTCACATTGTGAAAAGTGCTTTGAGACTGCATGTGAACAGTCTCGGTTTTTAATCAGTCTCACATGTTCAAGTATTCTGATTTTAAGGGATCTGGTGGTCCTCCCCACATAATTAATTCCACACCCGCATGTCAGCAAATATATAACATACTGTGTTTCATGCAAGAAATTTTATATCAATGGCGCTGGGCCCCAGGAAATGGCAAATAGGGAATGACCAAATAAAAGGATATGTAGCAGCCTGATGGAGATAGATGTCCACTAGAGCCCTCCTCATGTTGATGGTCAGATCCTGCAGACAAAAAGAGAGAATAAAAAACAAACATAGTGTGATACAGTATATCATAAACACAAAAAACACCACTAACAGACACTTACACTGACATATGCTGCGACACACATCGACTGAAAAGTAAAAAACACATTTAATATTGTACAATACAACTAAAATCACTCGATATGAGATGTCCCTAATATCCTTCAGCTAGCTGAAATGCCCGCTTACCGGAGCCCAGCTGATCGCTTACCGGAGCCCAGATAATCTGAGAGTATCCCCTCTCTTACGAAACTGGATTTGGCTCCTGCTCGTCTCCTGGGTGTTGGCCTCATGCGATGGTGTGGCTGCAGGTGGAGTGGGTGGGTGTAGCAATTGTCCCTAGTGCGTCAGAACTAGATCATCTGTCCACACTCCCTCTCTCCGTCCTTCGAGATATGGGCATGCGCAGAAGTGCTCGGCGTCACAGGGCATACATCGCCGCAACCTCAGCTCCTCGCGGTGAAGGGGAAGACTCTTGGCGGCAAATTCAAAAGTGCTCCAAAGCAGGAGCTGCTCAGCTTGGCCTGTGGAGCTCAGAAATGTGGCGTGTAGCGTACAGGGATATCAGGGACCACCCTACGCGTTTCAGAAGACTGCGCTTCCTTCCTCAGGGGTAAAAAAGTAGTATTCTCTCTTTTTGTCTGCATGATCTGACCATCAACACGAGGAGGGCTCTAGTGGACATCTATCTCCATCAGGCTGCTACATATCCTTTTATTTGGTCATTCCCTATTTGCCATTTCCTGGGGCCCAGCGCCATTGATATAACATTTCTTGCATCTGTCTCTTCTGACCGTGGGTGTCAGAGTTATATCCCAGGCTGCGGGCCATTACCAGGTTATTTTATTAGCGCTACCTTTTTTGTTTTGTTTAATACTGTGTTTCATAGTTAATAAAAGATTTAATTGGGAATGGATGATGAGTGGAAGAACTCATAAAGTGGGTAGATGGTAACATAAACTGGCACATTTTAAATCCTCCACACCTGAAGGATCCTTTCGTGATAAATTTCTTAATAGAAGGGGACGAAGTTACATAGCTCGGGGATACATATGTGGCAATTGTTTTGCGGTATACAAACCACGGGCCTTTAATAACGCAATTTTTAAGGCTTCCGTCTAACAATAAAACATTCCAATGTTTCCGAATGATTTTTTGGACTTGCTGGCTACATTTATTAAACTGCGTAATCATAAGGGGTACATCCTCATTTGTGTGGTGTGCATAACGTTTTTTATCCTTATCATAGTACTTCTTAGAATAAAGGCTTCTTCTTTCTGTCACTCCCTCTGCCCTAGGGTCACCCTGTTGGGGATACAATAAGTCATCCCTATTAATAGTAGATACCTCCTGAAGGGCACTAACTACATCTTTAGTATTATAGCCTCTCTGCTGGAATCGATGGCTCAATTCCTCAGACTGTCGGACGAAACCCTCAGAAGTAGAGCAATTCCTCCTCAGTCTGAGGAATTGGCCCTTGGGGAAACCCTTTATGACTGCAGGTGGGTGGCAACTGTCTTCTTGCAACAACATATTTCTGGAGTTAGGTTTTCTAAATACTTCCGTTTGAATTTGGCTCTCAATGTCAATAAATAACCAAAGGTCCAGATAGTCAATGTGATGTACATTAAATTTATAAGTGAATATTAAATTATTATTATTACAATAAATGTAATCAAAAAACGCGTGTAATGTGTCTAAATCCCCTTCCCAAATCATAATGAGGTCATCAATGAACCTCTTATAAAAAGTGATGTATTGTCTAAATGGATTCGTGCTAGTGAAAATGAAAAGTGACTCCCACCACCCCATAAATAAATTAGCATACACCGGTGCAAAACTCGTGCCCATAGCTGTGCCCTGTTGTTGTAAATAAAATTTGTGATCAAAAAATATATAATTGTGCGTGAGAAAATTTTTATAGAATCTAAAATAAATGCTGTGTGAAATTGATTGGTGTCTGGACCTCCGATAAAATGATTGACAGCCGCCACCCCCTGGTCGTGTTTAATGACTGAATACAATTAACGTAACGTCCATGGTCACCCATATAGAATGGGGGCCCCATTTAACAGGACTTAATTTCTTAATCAGGTCCCCTGAGTCCAACAGAAAGGAGGGTAAACCCCTAACAAAGGGTTGCAGATACCGATCGATGTATTTAGATAAACCATCTCCCAAAGATCCAATAGACGAAACGATTGATCTCCCCGGGGGTCGACCAATGTCTTATGGACCTTTGGGAGATGGTTAAAAACAGGAATGGTAGGGTTTAGATTCCACAAATAAGCACTCTCTGACTTACTCAAAACTTATGTAATTTCTCCAACTTCCAGTAACTCTCTGAATGTTACCATGAACCCCTCTGTGGGAACACTTGGTAGTGCAGAATAGGTAGTGGCATCCCCAAGTTGCCGATAGGCTTCCTTGAGGTAGCCAGTCCTACTCTTCACACCACTGCTCCCCCCTTGTCAGCATTCTTGATGACGATTGTAGAATTTTTCTGTAAAGATAATAATGCCTGTTTTTCTCCTTGTTACGATTGTGCTCTCCACAAACCGGGACCGGACCGCGGGGCTGAGGTGGGGTTATATAATCACTGACCTTAGTCCGCGCAGACTGATCCAGATTGCGCAGTTCGTAGTCGTACGTAGCAGGGTCAGGAGTGGAGAAGGCAGCGTCGTCGTTATTCAAGCAGGAGTTCGGCAACAGGTAGTCAGGAGTTCTCCGCTTCAGCTTAGAAGCGTGAGTGCGGGAGTGGCCTCTTCGTGAGGAGCGGCCTCGGCCCATGACGCCAGTCTCAGCAGGGGGAGACAGCAGGCTGGCTGAAGTACACCGCAGGGCAGCGTCGGGATACCCACGCTTCAGCACAGAAGTCAGGACGGGCCCCCGCATGGAACTAGCAGGCGGCCTCAGGAAACAACGCTTCAGCAGAGAAGTCAGGAACGGTCCCCCGCATGGAACTAGCAGGCGGCCTCAGGAAATAGGGACAAGAACCAGAAAGGTTTGTACACCAAGATACAAGCCAGGGTGGCTTGTGGCAGAGACAGTAACGTCCAGGGTAGGAATTTATGCTCGGCACTGTTTCAGTGCCAAAGCCCAGGATATAAAGTGCGGAGATCCAATCAGAGGAGGAGGGTGTGTGAGTATTCCTCCAATGATGGAGCACAGGGCAGAAGCTGCAATGAGAAGCAGCACATGTGCTATTGATTGCCAGAGGAAGCTTTTGCAACTGCAGAAGTCTGCAAAAGCTATAATCAAAGCCAGGAGTGGATCCCTTACAGTACCCCCCCCCCCCTTCAGGTGAGACCTCCGGACGAACAGGGTCCATCACAGATTTGGGGGACATGGAGTTGTTTCTAAACCTCCTTAGGCGAGAGGTGGCTTTGAAAGCCCACGGTTTGTTGGGATTCCTTACAGTACCCCCACCACTGGGTGAGAAGCCTGGGTGGACAGGACCATTCACAGGTCTGGGAAACATCGAGTTGTTCCTGAAGTGTCTCAGGCGAGATTTAGGTCCAAAATCCAGGTATACATTGGTGAGTGCCACAAAGGACAATGGTGGCACTATTGTTTTTGGTACATGGGCAATGGGACCAATAGGGACATCAGAAGGGCAGCAGCCAGGTGTCCGGTGCATAGTAATAATCCAAGAATACGGGACACAGGACACTGATTGTCGGACAAAAATGACATTGTGGAATTCGGGGCAGACAATGGCCTTGGTGGAATCAGCATGTAAGAAGTTGCGAGAGTCTTTAGCTCCCAAGGAATTCAGGGTGGTGGTTAGCGAGGGTATAGGGCGGGTGGGTTCACTGCAAGATATTGGAGGAGTAGTCTTGATACGAACCAGGCTTGTAATCCCAAGCAATTCGAGAGAGCTGGAAGTAGTGTTTACGTAATTGTTGGTTGTGGTACATGCAGTTGCAGGATTCGCCTCCTTTGGCCTCTGAAATTTGGGGGGAATCAAATCCAAAGTTATGGTCTTTGCGAAGGACATAGTAAGCATCACGGAGACAGTAGGGGACAGCACGTCCAAACCCATAGTGGGGCCATCAAGAACAGGGATGGACACCTCAGGCAAGGCAACGAGGTCCAGCATGAGTGTCTTCGTCCTAGAGAATGAAGACATGCAATCCAGAAAGGGCACTTCAGACACCGCACAGAAACCTGCGAGTAAAGACTCTGTTTGAAAGGTGAGAAAACAGATCTTATCCGAGAAAGCAGGAATCCAGGTAAGCGGTGCAACAGGCTTCGGAATAGAAGGCTTGGGGTTAATGCGGGGTACCTCCAACACAGAGAAGGAAAACAGAGAACTAGAGCTTGGCTTAGGAGTGGAGGTCCCAGGTACCCAGGTCTCGCATGATACTGTGGGAGAAGCAATGCGAAATATTACAGTTTTAAACATAGGGTTCTTAACATCGGTAGTACCAGGCACCTTCCTGAGATGTAACCCTAGTCTTGCGACAGGACACTCAATATTAAGTACCCCAAGTATTGTAGGAGACACAGAGAAATACAAGTCCATCTTAAAGACGCGTTTTTTTGAAAAAAAGGGACACAGCGGGTATTACTGAAAGTTCCAAATACGATACCCCTGAGTTCGTGGTAGTAGACATACAGTCAGTAGTGGATACCCCAAATACTGTGGGCGAATCAGCGTGAAACAGTATTATTAAAGGAGTGGGTATCCCAGACTTAAAGTCATCTTTAATCATCCGAGGCGCTGTGGCATGATCCGTGAAACAAACTGGGGTAGACTTTCCAATAGAAACAAGGAACATCTTGCTTGTCACTGAAGTGGGTGATTGAAAACCAGCAGGAACTGAACTAGCTACTGTAATAAGATCAGAGAACATTGGGCTTGTTTCTGAATTGTGTCCCTGAGAATCCCTAGTGAGGGCATCAGACTCCATAAGAGACTCAGTGATAGGGGTCTTAGAACCAATTAAAGGAATTGCAGGTATCACAGACTTAATGGGAGAAATACCTTGCAAAACAGGAATCTTAGAAAAGGTGATAGGCATCTCACAGACTACCGCAGAGGTGGAGAGCAGGCAGTCAGGCTGTACCTTAGGAGTCAGAGAGAAGCCAAGGGTTAACACAGGGAGTGCTGAGGCGACCCTAGAAGCCATAAGGGGAGACTCAGAGCGTAGTAAGGGATCAGGGACAGATAAGCTGTTCTCTGAAGTGATAGCCTGAGGGACCGTAGCAGGGAGGCTAATAGCTGTCACCGGTCCCAAGGAGACAGACTTAGAGTCAAGGACAGGGATAACAGATAGGACAAACGGAAGTGAACTAGGGAAGGTTGCTTCTACAACAGAAGTTTTAACAGCGGCAGAGCTTAACTCAGCGGCTGCTGGAGAACTTTTAACTACAGTGAGAAGGGACTGCAGGTTTACAAAATCAGGGGAAAAGGGAGTTTTAAATTTGAAAACCTGATCCTTCAAAAAGGAGGGCCCTAACTGTAATTGTACTAAGGGAGCAACAGCAGATGCGTTGATCTCAGAAGGGGTCACTTGGAAAGGGGCATAATATGTACTGTTCGCTTTTAACCCTAGGATTTGAGAAGAGGAGAACACAGACAGTACAAAGGGGGCAACCACAACTGTTCTGGTCTCTGAAGTGGGTAATTGGGAAAGAGTGTCTGGGACAACAGAAACGACTACAGATTCCACGAAAAGGGATCTATGCTCAGAAGCAGGGATTTCAGCTCTCTGAGTGACAGACTGGGTCAGCGACATACCTAGGAGTGGGGATTCTGCGAACAGGCTTAGGGAAACAAACGGTTCCAGAATAATTTTAGCTGGAGCCAGTATTATTGCCGAAAGTTCAGGGGGCGTAGCCCCGAGAATTTTTGAGTCAGGGGACATAAGGGGTTCATCCTCTGAAACTAAGGAGGTGTCCTTGACTGGCGGACAACAGGGATTTACCAAGGGAGGTTCATAGGGCTGACCTGAGGGGGTTAACATAGGGAAAACCTCAAGGGTTAAGTTAGGCTGTACCTGAGAATCAGGAAAAGATACGCTAGTCTCCGAGAGTGGGGACATAGGGTTTTCAGCTTCTTGCCCTAGAGACCTCACATTAGTCTGCGGGATACAAGTGTTAACAATGGGGACCTCAAACAGCAGACTAGCAGGGGTTAACACAGAAATAACCTCTGGAACAGAGCTTAGAAATTCTGGGTTAGAAAGAGAGGGCAAACAGGATTCATTCTCTGGTACTAGGGAAGACACACTGACCTGAGGGATGCAGTGCTTTACAGTGGGGGACTCATAGGCCTGACTAGCAGGGGTTAAGACAGGAATAACCTCGGGGACAGAACCCAGGGAGGTTTACTCAGGACTAGGGACCGTGGCAGCTTCTTCCTTAGCGGGGAGTGATAGGGAGATCGTTTGGCCTTTCTTAGGAGAGGGTGGTAACCCCACAGGTTTAGTAACAGGACTGGCAGCATAGAAATTGTGATTAGAAAGTGCGTAGGCAGCGAGAAGAGGGTCCCGCTTACTTAAGATTAGGTCAAAATCTTGGTATAACACACGGGCGGCATCTAGAATCTGATCTAGAGTCTTTCGATCTGAGGTGGAAATAGCAAGGTGCATTTGGGAGGACAGGGCCTGTTGAGACTTTCTTTCCTCTTTAAATTGCTGAGATCTAGTAAGGAGTTCTTTACGAATCAGTCTTTCCAGAGGGGTTAAACCTTTATATAAGAACTCACTCTCAGGCGGAGGCAGTCTCTCAAACAGGTATGGTCTTCCAAACAGGGACTGGTCCGCAGCCTGGGACATAGGTACAGTAAAAAATTTACCAACCCCCGCCACGGCGCGGTCCGGTTTTGTGGGGCCGAGCATACTGTTACGATTGTGCTCGCCACAAACCGGGACCGGACCGCGGGGCTGAGGTGGGGTTATAGAATCACCGACCTTAGTCCACGCAGACTGATCTGGAGTGCGCAGTTCGTAGTCGTACGTAGCAGGGTCAGGAGTGGAGAAGGCAGCATCATCGCTATTCAAGCAGGAGTTCGGCAACAGGTAGTCAGGAGTCCTCCGCTTCAGCTTAGGAGCATGAGCGCGGGAGTGGCCTCTTCATGAGGAGCGGCCTCGGCCCATGATGCCAGTCTCAGCAGGGGGAGACAGCAGGCTGGCCGAAGTACACCGCAGGGCAGCGTCGGGAAACCAACGCTTCAGCACAGAAGTCAGGAACGGGCCCCCGCATGGAACTAGCAGGCGGCCTCAGGAAACAACGCTTCAGCAGAGAAGTCAGGAACGGGCGCCCGCATGGAACTAGCAGGCGGCCTCAGGAAATAGGGACAAGAACCAGAAAGGTTAGTACACCAAGATACAAGCCAGGGTGGCTTGTGGCAGAGACAGTAACATCCAGGGTAGGAATTTATGCTCGGCACTGTTTCAGTGCCAAAGCCAAGGATATAAAGGGCGGAAATCCAATCACAGGAGGAGGGTGTGTGAGTATTCCTCCAATGATGGAGCACAGGGCAGAAGCTGCAATGAGAAGCAGCACATGTGCCATTGATTGCCAGAGGAAGCTTTTGCAACTGCAGAAGTCTGCAAAAGCTATAATCAAAGCCAGGAGTGGATTCCTTACACTCCTTAATTCAAATTATGCTTAGCCACATTTGAAAATGAAAACCCCTCTGCCAAGGCCAACAAGTCCCTTATCACCAGGTTCTCAAAAGTCGTCAAAAACGGACTCTTGGTAAACTGGGAATTAAACAATGAGCCCCTCTTGAAGTCAGACTACCATGTACTAAATTCTGGGACAGAAGTTCCAAGTATGTGCTCATTATTATCCCCCAATAATTCCTCAAGATCCTTCAAATCCTGCAGATCACACGCCTCTCTAAAGGCTGAAACTGATATTTCTGGCGTACCCCCTTCTACAAAATTCCCTTGGGAATAATTATTGGTCATAACTGTAGATGTTACAGGGCTCTCTACAATGTCCTTAATTATACCTTCCCCTTGTTCAGAGGTCTGTGCACGTTTCTGAAAAAAAGATTTTAAGGTTAGTTTTCGCACAAATTTGTGAACATCTATAGCAGTGTTAAATAAATCAAAGTCCATTGTCGGAGCATACTTGAGGCCCTTCCTTAATAAAGACAGTTCAGTGGCAGTTAATTCCTGACCTGGGATATTAATAACGTCCATATCCTGATTGGTACTTATTTCTTCCTCTTTACAGGCCATCTGCTTCCCTCTCTTCTTCTTGCCTCTTCTGTTCTCTTTGGTTTTTCGGGAAGAGAGGGAAGTTTTTTTGCTAAAAAACAGTCCAAATACGATAGGGACCGCATAGACTATGAGAAGAAGCAAATATATAATTGGCAGCAAGTTATTCCTCTTCGTGAGCGCGGCACGCTGGGTCCCCAAAATAATTATCAACAAAGGGACAAGATGATGAGATCTACTCCACGGAAATCGATATTAAAGGCAAGGGGTAATGATCAACCCAGTGGGGACTCTGACCTTTCAGATGTTGAAAATCTTTCCCATTCAGTTTCCTTTCTACAGACAGAGAGAGTGGGACATTACTCTTAGGAGCGGCAGAATCTTCCGAACCCAGGTCATCGGTAACAGATTATGAGAGATCTTACCATGAGAGTACACAGCAATAGCAGAAATCTACAAAAGAACAACGGCAGCAAAAAAACTTCCCTCTCTTCCAGAAAAACCAAAGATGTTCACAAATTTGTGCGAAAACTAACCTTAAAATCTTTTTTTCAGAAACGTGCACAGACCTCTGAACAAGGGGAAGGTATAATTAAGGACATTGTAGAGAGCCCTGTAACATCTACAGTTATGACCAATAATTATTCCCAAGGGAATTTTGTAGAAGGGGGTACGCCAGAAATATCAGTTTCAGTCTTTAGAGAGCGTGTGATCTGCAGGATTTGAAGGATCTTGAGGAATTATTTTGGGATAATAATGAGAACATACTTGGAACTTCTGTCCCAGAATTTAGTACATGGGGTCTGACCTCAAGAGGGGCTCATTGTTTTATCCCCAGTTTACCAAGAGTCCATTTTTGACGACTTTTGAGAACCTGGTGATAAGGGACTTGCGGGCCTTGGCAGAGGGGTTTTCATTTTCGAATGTGGCTAAGCATAATTTGAATCAAGGAGAATAACAGGCATTATTATCTTTACAGAAAAATTCTACAATCGTCATCAAGAATGCTGACAAGGGGGAGCAGTGGTGGTGCAGAGTAGGACTGGCTACCTCAAGGAAGCCTATCGGCAACTTGGGGATCCCACTACCTACTCTGCACTACCAAGTGATCCCACAGAGGGGTTCATGGTAACATTCAGAGAGTTACTGGAAGTTGGAGAAATTACCCAAGTTTTGAGTAAGTCAGAGAGTGGTTACTTGTCGAATCCAAACCCTACCATTCCTGTTTTTTACCATCTCCCAAAGGTCCATAAGACATTGGTCGACTCTCCGGGGAGACCAATCGTTTCGTCTATTGGATCTTTGGGAGATGGTTTATCTAAATATATCGATCGGTATCCGCAGCCCTTTGTTAGGGGTTTACCCTCCTTTCTGTTGGACTCAGGGGACCTGATTAAGAAATTAAGTCCTGTTAAATGGGGCCCCCATTCTATATGGGTGACCATGGACGTTACGTCATTGTATTCAGTCATTAAACACGACCAGGGGGTGGCGGCTGTCAATCATTTTATCGGAGGTCCAGATACCAATCAATTTCACACAGCATTTATTTTAGATTCTATTAATTTTTTTCTCAAGCACAATTATTTTTTATTTGATCACAAATTTTATTTACAACAACAGGGCACAGCTATGGGCACGAATTTTGCACCGGTGTATGCTAATTTATTTATGGGGTGGTGGGAGTCACTTTTCATTTTCACTAGCACGAATCCATTTAGACAATACATCACTTTTTATAAGAGGTTCATTGATGACCTCATTATGATTTGGGAAGGGGATTAAGACACATTACACGCGTTTTTTGATTACATTAATTGTAATAATAATAATTTAATATTCACTTATAAATTTAATGTACATCACATTGACTATCTGGACCTTCGGTTATTAATTGACATTGAGAGCCAAATTCAAACGGAAGTATTTAGAAAACCTAACTCCAGAAATATGTTGTTGCGAGAAGACAGTTGCCACCCACCTGCAGTCATAAAGGGTATCCCCAAGGGCCAATTCCTCAGACTGAGGAGGAATTGCTCTACTTCTGAGGGTTTCGTCCGACAGTCTGAGGAATTGAGCCATCGATTCCAGCAGAGAGGCTATAATACTAAAGATGTAGTTAGTGCCGTTCAGGAGGTATCTTCTATTAATAGGGATGACTTATTGTATCCCCAACAGGGTGACCCTAGGGCAGAGGGAGTGACAGAAAGAAGAAGTCTTTATTCTAAGAAGTACTATGATAAGGATAAAAAACGTTATGCACACCACACAAATGAGGATGTACCCCTAAACAAATTGCCACATATGTATCCCCGAGCTATGTAACTTCGTCCCCTTCTATTAGGAAATTTATCACGAGAGGATCCTTCAGGTGTGGAGGATGTAAAATGTGCCAGTTTATGTTACCATCTACCCACTTTATGAGTTCTTCCAGTCATCATCCATTCCCAATTAAATCTTTTATTAACTGTGAAACACAGTATGTTATATATTTGCTGACATGCGGTGTGGAATTAATTATGTGGGGAGGACCACCAGATCCCTAAAAATCAGAATACTTGAACATGTGAGACTGATTAAAAACCGAGACTGTTCACATGCAGTCTCAAAGCACTTTTCACAATGTGACAAAGGGGGGGTTAAAGGACTGAAGGTGAGAGGGATTGAAAAAGTGTTTGCCAGCGAAAGAGGGGGTGACTTACTCAATATGTTGGACCGCAGGGAGGCATATTGGATTTTTTTACTTCAGACCAAAACTCCCTGCGGTCTGAACATAGAGTGGAATTTAAGCCATTTTCTAAATCGTTAGTAGTGTGGACTTTATCCATACTTAGTAAGGAATTTTTCCAGGCTTTATGTACTGTTTACTGGTATTAGTCTATATCCAGTTTATTTATTTATTTTATTTATAAAATATTTTACCAGGAAGTAATACATTGAGAGTTACCTCTCGTTTTCAAGTATGTCCTGGGCACAGAGAAAAACAAATAATACATGGTTACAAGTACAGTTACATAAATGAACAAGGTATACATTATATACAAGACATTGCATGCACAGTTAAAGAAAATATATATTATGAGCGTATGAAACAGTTACAGACCAGGTTAAAATGTGAGACAGCCTTAGATTTGAAAGAACTTAAAATGGTGGTGGATGTGAGGGTCTCTGGTAGGTTGTTCCAGTTTTGGGGTGCACGGAAGGAGAAGTTTGCATATTATTCATGTGAAACTACCTGGGATTATTATTAATATTCATTTATGTAACAATTATCCATATGTACCTAATCATTTTTGACATTAGGGACATTTGACGAATTATTGTAATTGATATTGTGGGTTCATTTTTCATCACTCTATTGAGGATGAATACACTTTGACATTTAGCACAATATTATTATGTTTTTAATGTAAAGATGTATTGGTAGAAACTATCTAGGTTATTATCTGTGGGTTGTTAGATAGTCATGATAACTCCGTTGTCACTTAGGTATTTATACAGTGACAAGGGTTTGTTTTTATTGTTTCATTGTGTATAATAAAATTGTATATTTGTGGGATATGGAGCAAAGGTGATCGGATACCTTTTTATTGGGCACCCTATTTGTGTATTAAACCAACAGGGGCAATGCACTTTGGTTTATCCAACTTTTACTTTAAGTATGCTGCTTTATATGGTTATTACTTGCGCTCATTCATGGCATGATACAGGGGGGCCGAGGGGTGGGCGTGTTGCCATTTCAGCCGTGCTTGCCATTGGTTGAGTGACGGCGTGCTCGAACCAATCGGCGGCATAGTAGCGTGTCACGTCGGGCGCAATAGTTTGCCAGGTTACAGGTCTGTAACTCAGTTGAGTGGTTTGGGCTCTGGAGTGAGCATGCGCGAGTGAGCGCATGGAGGGGGCGTGTCTACCTGCAGGCTTCTGTGTCTGATGTGGTGGCGCCTCGCGTGTTGTCATGCGCATGCGCGCCGAGGGGCAATTTGATTGTACACGCATGTTTTTAATTATCATTATGTGTAGGGTATTTAAGACACCTACAGTATTAGCTCCATATGCCAGACTCCTTGATAAAGGCCCTCCTGGTCTGAAACGCGTAGGAGGTGTGTGTTTTTGTCCCCGTTGGGGTGATGCTGTCATCAGTGATGCACTGAAATAAATGGATTTCATTTTTTAACCCACATCTGGTTCCCTGGCTGTGCGCTATTTGCTCTGTGTTTTTGCTGATATTGGACTCCTCTTCATGGCTGGCACGCCACTACTGTTCCCCTGTGACTGTGGGAGTGGGTAAGAGACTTTCTTTTTGACTTGAATAGTTGAGTACTTTGATGTGGATTATAGTTCAAGTGATTCACAGGTCATTACACCCACTCCTATTGGTTTCACTTTGGGGCTATTCTAAGCAATAGATGAATTACATGTGATGAAGTAACACTGGGGTGGAGCACCCTATTCCCCTCCTGTTCCTGTACCTAGTGTTTACACTACATGGGGTTGGCTCACTACGGAGAACTTCTTTATCTACAATCAAGATTTTTATGGGAGCAGGTGTGTGTGGCTTTATCCAGACCTGGCTGGCTGGAAAGCTTCCTAAGGACCCAGAGGGTTTTGTTATTTATCCATTTTCTCAGGACATTGACTTTTTCTTTGCTCCACCTTTTTATTAGAATTATTCCTGTTGCCATTCTTTAAATCAATATGTCTGACATGGAGGAAAATGAGGTTGAAATCCCTCCATTTGCCGTTCTCAGCCTGATGTCAAAGTTTCTTTTTCTGAGGAAGAAAAATAAATACTGTAAATACTGTAATGGTTAGTTCAGCAGTCAGTCCCCTAAAGAAATTCCCACAGTCAGTCCCCGAAGTCCCAACAATTATTTTCTCGGGTGGCGTCTCTTGTTCACATACACGCATGCGCCTAGATGTGATGAGACGCATACAGTATGCGTTTCAACAAGGTTCCAATGCGCATGCGCCTAGCTGTTCACCAATCTACTGTAGAAGCTGCTCAGCCAATGATATTGCTGGACTAAAGTTTGGTGAATTGTGACTAAAAGAACTACAGTAAATAACCATAAGCAAAGAGATTGATTATTTGAGAATCGCTGTACTGTGCATTGATATTAATATTTCAAAAAAGAATAAAATACGGCAGCCGTACTCACCATAGATTTTGCCAATCGGTTGGCGCCAAGCCACTGCCAGTCCCATAGTCTTGATTATACACGTAGTTGACAGGTCTGCTAAACCTGTAGTTGCCAGCTGATGAAGCTGGAAATCGCTTTGGTACATGCAAGCTTGCTGATATCTGCACGTGAAATCCTGTTCAGGCTGCAGGTATCCAGGAGGGGGCTGATTGCAAGGGTTGTCGGTCAGCAGGTTTTCGCAGACGGTCGGACCATTATTGGAAGCCGGTGCTGGCGCTGGCGTATTGCTTGCCTGGAACTGACGATTCCTAGTTGGTTTTACAAAGGTACTGGAAAATTCAGGGGCAACACACCAATACCCTCCTCCTGTAACTCTGGCTGCTGGAGCAATTAAAAAAAAAACGCTGATCGATACATAACTTTTTCCTTATCGCGCGCTTCCACCCCAGAGCATCTGGTGAAAATCTGTAAAAGTCATAATTTTCAATAAAATATTGATACATTTGACCAACTGTGGCCATCTTATCATCTGCTGAACTAATTGCTGACCATATTAAATAAGCGTACATTATGTTGGGCTTTCTGAACACGGACTGCAGTGGTGCACTCATCTCTGGACCTCTCTGGACAATGGAATAGAACACCAGACAGTAGGCATTTAGTTTTTTTAATATAAAACGCCTAAATAGATACAATGTTGTACAACTTCTTCAGTACCAAGGTCAATTCACAATGGACCACTGTGGTATTTTTTATACACCTGCAAGTCGACACATTACTGAAGCGCATGCGCATTACAATTCATGAATATCTGCCACCTGGCGGATACGCGAAGAATTGCAACCAATTAAATCCGAAACATTCTCATTAAACAGATCAAGCGCGGTGGACGCCGGCATGATTGCAACATGAATACTGCACGAACACCTCATGAACACGGCAAAGCGCGTGGCATTCGGAAAAAGTCACCGGAAAATATCGGTGGAGTGTTAGAATAAAAGTGGCCGCGGCTGTATAAACTATAGCATTGTTTTGGGGGCAAAGTAGCTATCCAAACAAATGTATTAGATTTTGTGTGTAAATTATGTTGTATTACTTCTACTTTACAAGAAATTACTGACATTTTTTTTATTTCTATAATTACTGTAAGTATTTATGGGAGAAGAAGCGGCTCAGTGAGTAAAGACTCTAGCACTGAGTTTAAGTTGAGTTCCAGGGGAATCTGGTTCAATTCCCGGTTTCAGCTCCTTGTGACCTTCGGCAAGTCACTTTATGCCTCCGGCACCAATAACATAGATTGTAAACTCTATGGGGAAGGGACTGTGTCTGCAAAAATGTCTCTGTAAAGCACTACATAAACCTAGCAGCGCTATACAAGAACAAGGTTTTTGTAGAAAAAAATGTGTATCCAATATACACTGGGAATACTGTTATGATAGTGCCAAGTAGAGATGGGTGAACCGGTCCAAATCATTTTCCAGGATTTGCCGTTAAAAATTATTTTCTGTGGTGTAAAATCCACCAACGGATTATTACAGTTCCAATCTGTGTGGATGAATCCAAAACCGCCATGGGATACGATCCGCTAGTGGATTTTAATAATCCATCCACAGATTCCGCAATCCACTGATGGAATTGAAGAATACGCAAATTCAATCATTGTGCTTGTACAATATGTCTTCTGCACTTAATGCGGTTATTCATTAAACTACGATAGCACTGATCAGGGCACTATCGCACAGAATCTATAGTGGGACAGAAGTTTGCGTAATAGTGCCCCAATCAGCTTTATTTCAGTTTACTAAACAACCCACATTGTACTATAATTACATATTTTCTCATTCTAATTTTGCTTTGTACTTTGTAGATTTTTGGTGCTATGGGAACAAAAATATACATACTTATGATATTAAGTAGGTACAGTAAATGTGGAATGGCAGGTGGCACATGTTTCCATTTATTCTGGACACAATATTGTTTTTTATTCACTTTATTTTTCATTGAACTTTTGTTTTTTCATTAAAGTATTGCATTAACATTTTTGTTTATGTTTTGCATGCATGTTATACTTTTCTGTTTTTATTGGGATCTACCTAAAGCTTTGTTGGTAGACCATTTTGATTCCTCCGCCACTTATTACATCATTTTTTTCTATTTAAATGTATTGAAGGTACAGTATACAGTATACCCTTTGATTAATCTACAAATTCATTTTTCACTGTCAATTAAATTATATCATACAGAGTTATAGTCAGGAGGAAGAAGGACTGCCATAAAGCTATCTCCTAAATAAGGAGATGACAGGAAAGGACCCAATTGCATGCACTCATACACCTAAATAGTAACAGAAGGTTCAATAATGAATAGGCTGAGTGTAGGATAGTGCCGATGAAGTTGCATCATATACTAGAATGATGTACGATATAGTGGTATGTTGGCTGATTTGAGGAGGGCACATATGAGGCAGTCATATATTGATTGCCCTGGTTGTCAAGAGCAGGGGTGCGCAAACATTTTGCCTTGCGCCGGCTCTCCCCCACTGCTCGCCCCCTTACCTGGTCTGAAGCATCAAATGACACCGCTGTCATGGGACGTCACGGCACATGACACCGGGGCGTTATTTGATGCTGCATTGCTATGGCTCCACGTCGCCGATGCCAACTGAATTACGGTAAGTGAAGTTGCAGATGCCTCGCGCAGGCCCCGGCATTTAATTGAAATGCCTTGGGGAAGAGCGCAGGGCCTCTACAACATCCATGCCCCCCCCCCTAAAACCCCTCTTTTGTCCCCCAGTTTGTTTAATAAAACAGTGAGATAAAAAAGGTCGGGACATAATGCTTTAAATAACGACGTGAAATATAAATATATAAATGACCAGTCGGTATGTACTCAATAACTGGTCAACCGCAGGATTAGGGGGTCATAGGCAGTGTACGCCTTTCAACCCCTGGTGATTAATACACCAGTGATAATACCACCGTTGGGCAGGGTATGGCTGTTGGTCACTGGTACAAGGTAACCCATGATAGTACCACCACAGTGCTTGCTAGTAATGCAACAGAGGGACAATGGGGCAAAATGGTAATACAATTCCCTAGGTGTGGTACCTGCTCAGGGGTACAATAATGGAGACAATGGACCCTGTATAGATCCCTGTTAGTGGAGGCTCACAGGTGCCCTCTCCTATGGTGTAAAGGAGGGGAGGTGGTGGCTATCTGCAGTATAGTAAATACTACCAGGGCTAAAGGGGTTAATACTCCTTGTTGATGGTATAAACACCCCATTCCGGTGATCTGCTGGGTGTGCGAACCACAAGGTCAATGAATTCTCTGTAGGTTGATTCTAGAGCGTCCCACTTTGTATATGTAAGCAGAGTGTGGTCGCAGTGTAACAGTACTGGAAGTCAGGATCAGACCAATGTTAAGATAAATCTATCCCTACATGCATAACCCTATAATAACTGGTGAAGGGGATGAGGCTGGGGTAGGGAGAATGGAGGAGGAGTATGCTGACAGCTTTAGCTAAGCTATTCCTTGGTCAAGACCTGACATTGTTTCCACTGCTCTGATCGTGGACTGCCTGAGAACGCATTGGAGCGCTCGAAGGAGGTCTCTTCGGCAGCAGCTAATTACCAGTCTCTGCGGTTTAGTATCGGTCGCATGATGCGTGACATCCGAGTTGCGCCTACCCTCGATGTACATTTTGCTTTCTTTATGTAGAACTGTTACCCCCACCCCCTGGGAGATGTACTGCTGGCTACAAGGGTTGTTGGTGCTCATACCTGTGAGGGTCAGGAGAGCTGAGTTGATCTTCTGTGTAGTGGAGATAAGGACAGGCTTTTTGTGATCCTTGAGATTCTTTCAGCCCCCACCACAACATACCTTCTATCTGCCCAGGGACTGACACTTAGACAGATATATTAAAGAACCAGGGCTTTATTCTTGCAGTCACTGCACATGATGGTGATACAGTATAGCGTTGCAGGATTTCCTAGGATTCAGTCCTATGGATGGTGCTTGATCCCCTTGGTAGTATAGGGTCCTCTAACAATCAGATGTTCCCCCAGTCCCAAGGGCTGGAGGTGGGCACGCTCATCCCGATGGGAGAGGCTCACAGCCCTACCAGTCTCTTGAACCTCCAGACTGGGACTGACTAAATGTTAGGCACTTCCTCTCTGAGATCAGGAAAGGGAGGGCCTAGTTTCTGCACCACTATTTGTTGCTCGCAAACACCGGGTCATCGCCTCTTCTATCACTCAGAGAATAGCAGGAGGGGTGCCAAAATCCCCTACAATGGACCTGTCATAGCCTGTAGCTATCAGGACTTAAGTGACAGGAGACAGAGAGGCAGACTGGACAAGCCTAGGCTACATTTAAAAGATAAGTGATGTATCTTTATGAGAAAGTGAAACGTACATCAAGAGTACCAACCCTTAACCAATATTTCACTGTCTAGGTCGAGCGGGTATCACTGCTCTCTTTTGTTAGGTATATCATACAGAGCTTTCAAAACCTTATCTTGTTCTTCATGTATACTCATGAAAGCTCTGTACACTAAAATGCAATCTGCTGTTTGAAGAGCTCTTGTTTGTGCATTAATAGTTATCTCCCGCACTAAAATGGCTACTAGGAATTTTCTTTCTGAGTCAGAAATTGTAATATCGAGTGGAGAAAAAGAACCCAGTCTTGTAGCACTCGTACACAACACTTCATGAGTGTATCCCTCTAGAGCGCAATCTACGCCTAGACGCACTCCAATAGAGACAGTCCTTTCGGTGGGCTTTCTTTGGCTCCTCTCCTACATTTTAGGTCGCTATAATTTATAGCATTTGATCTCTAGTACCTATCAGGGATCACACTATATCTACCCACCTATACCAGGGTGGGTTACCAAAGGAAACAGTCACATGCTGTTCTACACAGTATTTAATTACGTTTTAACACCCTATTTTTTATTCAGAGTTATTAATAAAGTATTTTAAATTTATCACTATACAATTGTTGTGTACGAGTGCTACAAGACTGGGTTCTTTTTCTCCAATCGATATTATCACGTCTCCTTCCAGTCAGCACCTCACAGGTTAACAATAGCAGTGCGGGTTTTCTGTACGTGAGTCAGAAATTGTCAACTTTTCCAAATATAGAACATTTTTCTCTGGTATTATGATCAAGACAAGAGCTCTACTTTAGTTTTATTTTTGTACTCCATAATATATCTTGTTTATGGTGGATTGGCGAGACTGATTAAATGCAATACAAAAGTATCATTCTATAAGTCGAGTTAGTAGTATTTATTGTGACATTTTGTATTTATATATTTCCAACTGATGTGTGAATTGTAAACAAAGTCCTCTGTTTAAAGTTCAGCTGAATTCTTTGTCCTTCAGCCATTATTAACCTATTCACATAAATTCTCTCCTTCGATCATGAACTAATTTCACACAACATTAGGTTCCAAAACAAAATGCTTTTAGAAAACATTCTGTCCCTCGATCAAAATCTTAATTTGCATACTGTATATTGTTGTGTTGTGGAAAATAAAGAAATATAGCTCTTAAGCCATATGGGCATAGTGGCATAGTGGGAAAAAAGCAGGTGGTCGAAGTTGGTTAGAGAAGGTGGGGTAGATAAGTGAGTATGAAATTGGCATGAGTAGTTGGACCCAGTGCAGGCTGATAAAACCAGGGTTAGGCATGGCAAGGCAAGTGTGGAAGTTTAAGTTTGGTATAGAGGGATGGGATGCCAGTTGTATGTGCTGGTGTATGGTAGAGTGCTGGAACATCAGGGGTACAGATGGAGGGATGGGATTCTGGGAGCAGACATTAGGATGTATTTGATGTACATATATTGTTAAGTACTGTATACTGTATGTTCTTTTGGCAACTATACAATATGGAGAAGGACATTACAAAACAAAACAATTTGAATAATAATCTGATTGTGGGGCTCAGATGTCCCAGAGTCCCAGAGAGGAAGCTACTAAGCCACTAAATATGTTAGGGAAATATGCACTTTAAGGTTCTCTACTCTGTCAAAAGAGACTGCTATAGTAGTGTAGCCCTGGTAAGATTTTGGGCTATATATCTTTCTCCTACTGGTGTAAGTCCTGCTAAGGGCAGTCCGCCAGTAGTTATCATGGGTTTCCCCCGCTTCAAGCCCTGCCTGGATTGGTGGAGGTAGGCCCCCTGACTCTGTGTGGAAGGCAAGAGACACAGGGAGGGGCCTGCTGACATCATGATGGGTGGGGCTGTCTAAATTTAGTTGCCTGATCCTGTCAGTGGCAGTCGGTGTTGGAGTGCCTGACTGGACAGTCAGGATTAGAGTGAGACCTGTTTTAGGAGTGAAAGGAGCAAGGCCTGCCCTGGGAACAGAGGCAGGAGAATGCAGGCGTATATTTGGAGGAGAAGCTAAGGCCAGACTTATTAGAGCTGATAGCACTATAGTGTGGTGGACCAATGCCCCTCACCCTGCTCAGGGGGTGAGGGGGGAAGCTAGCCTCACCTCGAGGTCTGCACCTTGGGGTGGGTGTCGGGAGTAGTAGAGCTCCATACAGCCCATCCTGAAGTGGTACAGCCTGGAGGAGAAGGAGAGGAGGAGGATACCCTGTACACTGTATCTGATTGCTGCTGTGTGCTGCTGCTGGAGAATAAAGAGATATTGCTGCTTTTATAAAAGACTTGTGTGTGAGACTGAAATCTCTCACCCTGAAGCAAAGGGCTCTCTGGAAGGATTTCACCCTTCATCCTAAGGGCTTACCAGAGATGGAGGCGCTGCACCATTGCTAAAGATGAAGGCATATACCCCAAAAGCCTGTCCCTGTTGTCCCCTATACCATCGCGGGAGACTCAGGCCCTCCTGTCCCTCACAGGTACGCACCACCAAAAGACACGTAGCCAGCCCTCACTACACCCTAGGGGTCCAGTCTGCGACCGGGGGTGGGGGGGGGGGACATGGCTTACAGTAGTTTTCTAATTGAAAGGATTATTATTAAGAAATATAAGCAACGTACCCTTTTTTCATCTAATTGAGCGGACAGTTATCTGATTTTTGCAGTACTAGTAGTGACAACATTTACTTCTATTCAATAGAATTCTGTAATGCCATGTAGCAGGAGAGACTGCCAAAAACCTGCAGTGAAATTGCTACTGCCCCAATAAATATTGGGTCTCAATGTACTGTAGCAAGCTGACAAAATGCATCTCCTAAATATGCATACCGTATCTGATAACCCATGACAAAGGATGGTTAATTATTTTCATTGAGCATTTAACTTGATTGTAGAAATAATTATACTGTATTTATGGTACTGCACCGACACACTTTATTCGAGCAAATACCCGGTATGTACCTGGCAGATACCTGGAATGCGCCGCTCCTAACCTCTGGCAAGCCCCGTTGCATTTGCCTTCCCAGCCTGGGTTCATGCCTGGCTGATGGGCGGCTGATCTGTTAAATGATAATGATTAGGATTTAATAGGCTGCAATGCTTCACGTGTCTACCAGATGGCATAAATTCATGAATTGTAATGCAGTATATATATATGTACTGTGCAGTATTGCAGCCAGCGGGAATAAAATGCTTCAATCCCTGCCGGAAAATAACTCAATGCACTCGGGCAGAAAACAGTCACAAACCTCAAAACACCCGGGTATACCCGAATTCGTGGGACTAGCCGAGCTCGAATAAAGTGTGTCGCCAGTGTACATACATACAGTATGAATAAAATTCTAACAAGAAATAACCAGGATAATAACCTCTAAATTAGAGGCTGTATGCTCCAGATAAGTTACAAAACACCTTTTAAGGTAAAAATATGACAGCATCACAATTTATTTTAACCAAATGATACAAAAAAGCAAAAATGTACAGATAAAAAGACTGGCAAATCTCATGAGAAATACCTACTGTAAAGTTTCTGGATAAACCCTTTGTAATGAGAAAATGTAATATTATACAGTGCTTCATATATTTTGATGTTTCACCTGTAGTTTCTCAGGCCAGAGGCTGCTGCCATTAAATGAAGACATTAATGACGTGACCACGTAGTACAGGTAACATGGCAATGATGTAAAAAATGCAATTATATATATATATATATATATATATATATATATATATATATATATATATATAAAATCAAAAAATAAATAGATGATACCGTTCTGTGGCTAACGAAATGCTTTTATTTGTGCGAGCTTTCGAGATACACTGATCTCTTCTTCCGGCGATGTTACAATGAATGATAACAATATATATGTTAGATGTTTTATTATACTATTGTGATTTTGGTACTTTTTGACTTGTAAATTGCTAAAATACATATCTTTTTGATTGAAGAAATAGTACTTCTTGGCACTGGTCCTTGTAATTGTGTGCAATGTGCAATACAGTATGTGAAAAATTTACATACAGTGTATAATACAACAGTTTTGTTGACATCAATCGTGCATAACAATGTAACGGTCTTGTGGAATATTCAATAAAACACCCTATTAAGCAACAACAGAACTTACATGAATTATGGGGTAGAGTTTGATCATTCATAATTCATGCGAGTTCTGTAGTTGCTTCATAGAGTGCAATATCACTGTAAGGTTCTATGGGTCATTCTAATATAGGGTTATTTAGCCATGCAATATTACAGGAGATGTCTCTCTGAAAAATATGCACAAATAGTAATTAGTATCACTGCTGTTTATTGCATGATGTGGACAACAGTGATTTATTGAATATCCCTCAAGATCATTACATTGTTATGCGCAATTGTCAACAAAACTGTTTATATTATCCCCTGTTTTGTTTCTATTTTTCCACATATTGCACATTGCACATAATTACGAGGACCAGTGCCAAGGAGGACAATTTCTTGAAACATTGCTAGAAAAGATTTGGACACTCCGAGAGAGTTCCAGGCTGCAGGACTTCATTATTGAGGTGGTCCTTGAACACCCTTATTATATTAGACTGTCGATATTGTAAATTGTATTATATATGTAGCTCCGGTCCCCTTGGGCTCCATTTTGGCCCCTCTCACCTCCGCTCATCTCTGCTGCCAGTGGGGGCACTGCGGGTGCCGGTGGGGCCGTGTACGCGTCTCCAGTGGGGCTGTGGAGAGTGTGGGGGTCGCAGGTGTGGCGAGTGCCTCGCTGGAGCTCCGACGGGAGCGAATGATTGGGGCGCCACCATTTTGCCTTTGCACATGCATGTGCAGTATCTTCCCCTAGTGCAGCGGCCATTACAAATAGCACATATGCACAGAAGATCGCGCAAGCGGCGGCCAATAAGAGAAAGGCTTTCTGTGGGGACTACATGTCTCATGAGCTTCAAGGGCAGTAGTCATGTGATGGCAAGCAACCAATCGCACGGCCGAATTCCCCTGCTTGGAGATAGATACATTTGACGTGCTGGGACCACGCTAGCAGTCGGAGCTGGGACACAGAGAGGTGAGGGTGTAGGTGCAGCGTGTCTGTGGCCCCTGCACTAGGCCAGAGACCCCCCTGATAGGCCCCAGCTGGGCCCAGATTTCCCTGCAAGTTTGTGGCAGCAACAGGGACAGGCCCTTAGATAGGGACACAGCCCCATTAGCTGTTTAGTTCAGGGACACAGCACACTGCTAAGCCTAGAGACTATTTGTATGTGGGACACTCCAGCTGGATTCCAACCATGCAGAGGCGGACTCATCACAGATGACACAGCTGAATCGGAGGATCCCATCGTTCTTCCAGTCGGCGTGCCCAGCAGGTACCTACATTACTAAGTGCCTAATCAAGTAACACACACCATAGTAGCAGCGCTGACCACACATAGGGATGGGGTTACACTCTTGTGGACACCATGGTGGTTGGGTGCCCGAGGGCTCCGTCAGGTACTGTGGACACGGTGTGTGGTAACACAGTGGTGGGAAAGGCCGTGCGAGGCTGTATGGTTAGCTGTAACAGTAGTATTATTGTTATCATTGTTTGTCATTGCATATATGTCCAACTGTAAAGTGCTATTGTTTTATTGCATCAGTGTGTGTACATATATGGTCCTGCACGGGGTTATCTCGCATAGTTGGGATCCCGCACAAGTAGAGGTGCTTTCACATATCGAATCAGGTACACCCCAGGCGCCCCGCAGTGGAGGTTCAGGTCTCCTGCGAGCCACAGGTAACGCATACACACACCGTAGACACCTTATCTCCCAGGGGGTGGGGGAAAGTGCGCTACATATATTTTCAGACTACTATATGTATTATCATTATTAACATTATTCACAAAATAGAGAGTAGAATTTAGCATCCGGGAACATGTTTTCCAGCTGACTGGCCCTCACATTTCTACTTTTTTAATACTGCACCGACACACTTTATTCGAGCAAATACCCAGTATGTACCTGGCAGATACCTGGAATGCGCCGCTCCTCACCTCTGACAAGCCCCGTTGCGTTTGCCTTCCCAGCCTGGGTTCATGCCTGGCTGACGGGCGGCTGATCTGTTAAATGATAATGATTAGGATTTAATAGGCTGCAATGCTTCACGTGTCTACCAGATGGCATAAATTCATGAATTGTAATGCAGTATATATATATATACTGTGCAGTATTGCAGCCAGCGGGAATAAAATGCTTCAATCCCTGCCTGGAAAATACCTCAATGCACTCTGGCAGAAAACAGTCACAAACCTCAATACACCCGGGTATACCCGAATTCGTGGGACTAGCCAAGATCGAATAAAGTGTGTCGCCAGTGTAGTTGAAAAAATCACTCCACATAGGTTCTTCCATATTGAACAAATACTATACAATAGCTAGGAGAGGATAAAGAGAGAAAACATTTGTAATGGTGTTTCCCCCATCCGGTGGGAGATGTGGCCATTACTGTACGAGTGGTGCATGACACCTGCTGGTAACAGGAGGGCTGAGTCATCCACCGATGTTAGTGGGGACACAGGACAAGACTTCTGGGGTTCATACCCAACATATTCTTTAGCAGTGTAACACCTCCATTTGCCATAGGCTCCAGGGATGGAAGATGATCTTCCACGGAAGAACCAATTACCTACTGTATTCCCCCAATAAGATCACACACCAGGCTGCACTGCTCACTCTACTGAAACAGCCCTCACTAAAATAACTGACGAACCCCATGCTGCCAAAGACAGAGGTCATTACACTCTGCTCATATTACTCGACCTCTCTGCAGCATTCGACACCGTGGACCACCCTCTTCTCCTTCACATTCTCCATACTCTTGGTATTCGGAATAAAGCTCTATCCTGGATCTCCACTTACCTCTCCCATCGTACTTTCAGTGTCTTTTTTGCTAACACCTCCTCCTCTATTGATCTCTCTCTGGGGTACCCCAGGGCTCTGTCCTGGGACCCCTTCTCTTTTCTCTTTACACATTCTCTCTAGGTGACCTAATCACATCTTTTGGGTTTAAATATCACCTCTGTACAAACCTGCTGTCCAAACCAAAGTTTCTGAATGTCTCTCTGCTATATCATCCTGGATGGCCCTCCGTCGCCTTAAACTCAACATGGCTAAAACAGAGCTCCTTATACTTCCTCCCAAACCTGGCCCTACTACCTCCGTCCACATTACTATTGGAAATATGATCATTCACCCAGTAGCCCAAGAACGCTGCCTAGGGGTTACACTTGATTCCTCTCTCTCATTCTCCTCTCATATTCAAAACATTTCTAAAACTTGTCGCTTTTTCCTCCGCAATATCACAAAGATACGCCCTTTCCTCTGTTACTCGACTGCTAAAACTCTGACTCAGGCCCTCATTCTCTCACGTCTCGATTACTGCAACCTCCTGCTGCCCGGCGTTCCTGCCTCTCACCTGTCTCCCCTAAAATCTATCCTAAACGCCAGAATCACTCTACTCTTTCCTAAATCTGTCTCTGCATCTCCCCTCCTGAAATCCCTCTCCGGGCTTCCGATCAAATCCCGTATCTCACACTCAATTCTCCTCCTCACTTTTAAAGCTTTATATTCTTCTGCCCCTCCTTACATCTCAGCCCTAATTTCTTGCTCTGCACCATCCCGACTCTTGCGTTCTTCTCAAGGATGTCTTCTTTCTACCCCCTTTGTATCTAAAGCTCTCTCCCGCCTTAAACCTTTCTCACTTTCTGCCCCGCACCTCTGGAATGCCCTTCCCCTCAATACCTGACTAGCACCCTCTCTATCCACCTTTAAGACCCACCTTAAGACACATCTGCTTAAAGAAGCATATGAATAGCACTGGATAATCCTGGACACATGATACATAAAGCTTGGCCCCCTGCAGACGCACTTACTAAAATTCCCTCCTGCTGTCTCGGTACGTTCTCCCTACCTACCAATTAGATTGTAAGCTCCTCAGAGCAGGGACTCCTCTTCCTTAATGTTACGTTTATGTCTGAAGGACTTATTCCCATGACCTTTAATTTATATTATTTGTAATTTATATGATATGTATTACTACTGTGAAGCGCTACAGTATGTACATTTATGGCGCTATATAAATAAAGACATACAATACAATACAATATGTAAAAAGGAACGGTTTTTTGGCTCTCTCTGTGCAGCACAGTACACAGCAGGGTTCTTCCCAATACAGCAACTGTCAGCTACTCACTGAAGGATAGTCCCTGGACCTTCACTGCAGGCCAAGGGCACCCGCAGCAGTCCCAGCTCTTCCCTGCCCCTCTAGCAGAGGCAGAGGTATGGTACAGACTAACTCTCGCCCAGAGGGAAGAGGCCCCGAGAAGGCCCAATATGCTGGCTCTTGGTTGTGTGACCTGCCTGTCTCAAGGGGGTAGAGGCACTATTGAATGTGGGGCGGAACTGCCCTTAAGTACAGCCAGGAGGGGGGCACCAGCTCCGGCTCATGATTGGTCATGCTAAGGCCTGATGTCACCGCCTCCCGCTGTCACTCAAGTGCAGCACCAAGGAGGGGGAAAACCCCATATTGACTTCTGGCAGCCTGATTGTACCAGGGCTTACTGTCAAGAGTGAAGCAGACTAGGAGCCACAGATAGCATGGCTACACTGTCACATAACTTTTGGCACATAACATAAAAATATTAAATTACACACACATTAGGATGTATGTATGTCTTTATTTATATAGCGCCATTAATGTACAGTACATGTAGATAGCGCTTCACAGCAGTAATACACGTGAAAATAATATAAATAACACAAATAACACATAATGAGAAGAAGTGCTTCAGACATAATAGTAACATTTAGGAAAAGGAGCCCCTGCTCTGAAGAGCATACAATCTAATTCGTAGGTAGAAATAACGTACAGAGACATTGGGAGGGCATTCTGGTAAGTGCATCTGCAAGGGTCAAGGTTTATTTATGAGATCTGAAGTATGAGTGGAGCTACTCATATGCTTTGTTAAGCAGGTGTGTTTTAATGTGGGTCTTAAAGGTTTATAGAAGGCAGTGCTAGTTGGAGGTTAGGGTGTCTACTTGCTCAGTGGTAGTAGAGAAAAGAGCAAATAGCGCACAGCCAGGGAGTCAGGTGGTAAAAAGTTAATTCCATTTATTTCAGTCCATGACCAGTAAAATCATCACCCCAAGGGGGGAAACACACAACCTCCTACGTGTTTCAGGCCGGTAGGTCCTTTATCAAGGAACGAAACGCAAAATTTGCGACACGTTGCTCCGTCGCAATGTTGCCATCGCGCTTGCTATAAGCGCTTACTCACATGCGGCTTCAATGCATTTGTTTTTGGGCACTGTCGCCCATCACGGGCATTATACTCGTGGCCTAATACATGTGAAAGTGCTCACAAGTAATATTTAGATATGATATATGCTATACGGTGGAGGGTTTTTAGTCACCTTTTCACCCACCATAACCTAATCCTATATATATATATATATATACATATCTACCTGTGTTAATGTTAAGTTAATTATAAATATTATATATGTAATAAAAACAATTTACAGTGCCTATTAGAGGATGATGAACCCATAAATGCAAATATACATACAATAGAAATCTGTAAATGCCAGTAGAATAGGCTAGGGCATGTAGTCACACTGTAGTTATATTAAACAGACCAAATGGGTCAATATGTAATGACACTGCTGGAAACAAAACAACTCAAACACAAAACACAAAAACGCAACCAAAAAAAAGGGGGAACAAAGGAAAAAGGGATATGGATGAGGGGGCACCCTTTAAAATGGCTAAATGGAGACAGACAAGAATAACTAGACCAAAGACAATAACAAAAATGAACAACCAAAACACAATAAAATGAAATAAATTAAAATAAACTGGGTTGGGAAATGGAGGGGAATGGGGTAGGGAGGATAGGGAAAGGAAAGGCTGGTAATAGGGATGTGGGAAATAGGAAGGAAAAAATGCCAGAAGGAAATATAGGTGAAATTAAAATCCAAGGTGTTCTTGTATAAAATGGCTGGAGAATCCAAGCAGCTCTCCACAGGAACAAGAAAAAAGCGCAAAACGCAAATGGTGAAGTATATCAAAATTATATTAATAAAATAAAGGTGAGTATTGTGCGTACATCAAATAGGAATAATCATTGCATTTGCGTGTAAAATTACACGGATTTACCACACTGCAATCATCAGAGTTGGTGGTCTTGGGAGTGTAGCACCAAAAGGATCGTCTCCTACTGTTAGACAGATGTCATCTGGGCCCTTAGTGACAACGATGGTCTGCGGTCAGCCTCCACTGCATCCAGTACACCCGCTATGTCCAAGGAGTCCAGAGCAGGAAAACACTCGCAAAAAGTCCTTTCTGTATAGTGCACCATAAGCTGGATATATACCAGGTGCTTGTGAACAGTCTCTTGGTTCCCAAACGTAAGTAACGCTGATACAGAGAGGTGTATCCACACCACAGTCTAGCTGCCTGCCACACAGCAACAGAGTTCCGCCTTGGTAATCGCGCACTATAGTGACGTCACCCACATAGCGTAGGCTCGTGACCGGAACGCACTCGAGCACAACCAAGTGCTAAATGGATAAAAATATTGGCATACAAATAAAAACGGTACCATAGACTAGAAATATATTATCCAATGCGTTTCAAAGCTTAACAGCTTCTTCTTCAGGGGGAAGTATATAAGGTTCATTAGATGGTACACTACTAGACATAGTCTATTATACACAATTGAGTTGTTTTTTGGGTTGCGCACTTTTTTGTTATTTCTCTCCACAGGAACGACCACCTACTCCGTGAATCTACAAAACAAAAGAGGAGAGTGCGGCTCCCAAGCATAATACAGTATAAAAGGTTTAATTCAACACAGGATAAAATCAAGTAACTCACAATGGTAGCAAAAATATGTGCATTGAGAGACAGTAACAAGGGCCATAGCACTATAGTAGAGCCAAAAACATAAGGCAGGACCTTTCACTTCTGGACTAAAGAATGATGTAATTCCGCTTCCGGGTGAGCGTCGATAGGAACAATCACATCAGTTTTCCTCCCGAATTGGTATTCAGCATCCAGACTTCCATAGCTCTGTAATTACAATGGCTCCTTGAAGAAAGTCCTCCAAATGGAAAAGGAAACAGCCCTATACATTTCGTCGCTCATAACAGCGACTTCACCTGACTTACCACAATCCTGAATCTCATCCTGGGAGTACCCCTATAGTCCCACCCCCTCCCAACACTGCACACAATTTTCAATTTGGCCCAGTATCTGAAGAGGAGATTATACAAGCGCTCCTCAAACTAAAACTAAGCAGCCAATGTGGACCCGACTTACTACAATCTAGGTTCCTACGACTTGGTGCCCCAGCCATTGCCAAACCAATTGCTTCCATAGTCAACTCTATCCTGTCTGCAGGCCATATCCCTAAGACCTGGAAAACTGCCAGAGTTGTCCCAATCTTCAAAAGTGGGGACAAAAACACTGTCTCAAACTACAGGCCAATCTCACTTCTCCCAATTCTATCCAAAGTCATGGCAAAATGTGTCCACTCCCAATTAAGGGATTACTATACCAAGACAAATTTCCCTAGCCAATTCCAATCTGGCTCTCGTCCCAAACACTCCACCGTAACTACCCTGCTAAAAGTTTGCAATGAAATCAAGTGTGGAATGGAACGGGGACAACTCACTGGTGCAGTATTCCTAGATTTTGCAAAGGCTTTTGATACAGTTGATCATGCTATCCTGCTTAACAAACTCCAGAGCTCTGGAATAGGGAAGCATGCTTTAAACTGGTTTCAATCCTACCTATCAGGAAGATCCCAACATGTGTCCATCTCAGGCTCTAACTCCAACCCCTGGATATCACCTGTGGTGTCTCGCAAGGCTCTGTTCTGGGGCCCCTACGCTTCTTGGTGTTCATTAATGATCTTCTTGTAAGGAAGCCTCAATACACATGTATGCAGATGACACAATCCTATATGCACACAGCCATAGCCTCTCTGACCTTCAACACATACTTCAGTCTGACTTTTTGAGACTCGAAAACAAACTGTTTTTAAACACTGACAAGACTGTAACAATGGTATTTGGGACCAAGACTACATTTTTAAAGCTTCCAGTGACTGAGCTCCTGATTAGAACCAATGCTAACACCACCCTAACCCCTGTCACTAGTTTTAAATACCTGGGCTTATGGTTTGACTCCCACTTAACATTCGGAATGCACATTGATACCCTGACAACCAAGACCTGTGCCAAACTAGGGGTACTTTACAGGAACAAATCCTCCCTAAGTCTCCTGGTCAGAAAGCGTATCGCACAGCAGATGCTAATGCCAATTATTGACTATGGAGACATAGTATATTGCTCGGCACCTCAAACCCACCTTAGCAAACTTGACACCCTCTACAATTCAATTTGTCATTTTGTTCTCCAATGCAACTACAACACACATCACTGCGAAATGCTCAAAGAACTAGATTGATCATCACTAGAGTCTAAACAACAAAAAACAAAGAACATATAATACAACACAATGATTCCTTGGCGCACTGACAGATATTAAACCTGACAAAGAGAATGTAGTCCCATGAATCAAATGATGGTAAAGGATAAGATCCACAGTCCACAGTGTCCCGTTCCTTTTAGATTGAAAGCTGATCTGGGAATAAAAACAAAACAGCCATTGAGCAGTACCCTATGGTCAGTTCTGTTCACCCTCACCGTTGCTAGCTACTTACTTAAAAGTAGATAAAAATGGGCCTCAAAAGGTTTCTTTATTTTCCTTACGGTTGGCTCCGACTGGATACTGCAGCTGGTGACGTGATCCTTACTTCCAGCGTCAGCAACACCATAAACCGTGTGGGAACAAAGATGGGCACCAATAGTGTGATACCATAAACATTTATTGCTAAAATAACAGGGTAAAAAACATGCACTCACATGCCGTAATGCCCTATATGTGTCCTACAATGTGCCGTCCGCTTACATGGGAGGATGCCGAGGGATTGCAGGAGGAGGCTGGAGTTGGCGTGGGTCCCTGCTTCGTGGCCGCGACTCGTAGCGCCTAGTCCCTCCTCCGATGACGTTCCCCGCTAGTCAACCTCTTCTCCTCTCAATGGGTATGCACGTAGCAGCACATCCTGGAAGCTCCACCCTACGCGCGTTTCGTGACTGCTGACGTCACTTCTTCAGGGGTAATGGAGCCGTGGGTGCACTGGAGGTTATTTGTACACTTGTGCATAGCGTCCGAGGGATTCCAATTGGATAATTATCCTTACTGGGAACTCCTACTAATTGTCCGCACATAAGTAATAGAAGGCAATGTAATCACAACTGACTTAACTACTTCATGCCTGGACAATAATACACAACTTATACATTCACTACAGCATAATTTGTGACTAATACATGTCAAAATAGCGGTATATACTATAATTAATACACTCTATTGCCAATACATCTACCAATAAAAATACATCAATAAAAATCGATAAGACTATATATATATAAAAAATGAATAAAAAGTGACTAACAATATTGTGGCATTTACACTACCGACACACTTTATTGAAGTGTGGTCGGTACCGCAAGCCGGGAAATCTCCCGGCTTGCTAGTGGCCGCCCCTCGGCGTGCCGCGCGTCATAGACGCGCGTCACGCGTCATAGACGCGCGGTCACGCGTCATCGGGAGCGTGCGCCCCCTGCACGCGTGTCCAGGGGCTCCCCGAGGGAGCCCTGGTGTCCCGCGATCGCGGGACAGCGGCAGGGGGTTCCGGGGGACCCGGCGGACCCGGCAGCGGTAGGGAGAGCGCCCCGATCGGAGGGCGCTCTTCCGCTGCTTCGGCGCGCGCCCGTCACACTCGGGCGCGCGCCAGGCTACTGCTGCGGCACAGAACGGGCAAATGCTCGAATAAACTGTGCCGCAGCAGTAATTTAAATATAGATTGATAGATGGCTATTGGGCTAACTCCCAGCCACTGCCAACATAGAGGACCCAGAGGTGGAAAGAGAAAAAAAAATTGGGTTTGATGGATCAGATAACCTGGTTTTGCAATATCCAATATCAGCAGGATACAGACCTAACTATCCCTCAAAAATGCTGCCAGGTCAAAGTCAATGTTGAGACCTCTCAGGGTCATGGTTTTAAGGGTATATATCCAGTAGCTTTCGCGCTCTGTATACATGCCTTGTGGATAGGCTTGTTTTATTCCTGAGGCAGCTATTCCCCATTCTATCAAGATAGTCTGTGAGGGATCACGTGTAGGGTTTCCCATAAAGGGGATTCTCTCTTGTTTTGTAGAGCACCTATTTATTTCAATTAGTATATAGGTTAGAGTTTATAGGTTTGAGCGCTGATTATATGTATTTAGTTTAATTTTTTCACCATCACTAGAGTCTAGGCGTAAAGTTCACCTTTCCTGTCTTGCCATTAAATTCTTTATGGGCAAGCTACCCTCCTACCTGAACAAGCTCCTCACCCCTACCAGATGCAGCACTTATCACCTGAGATCAGACTCCAAAAGACTGTTCATGGTCCCAAGGCTCAACAAAGTATCCGGCCGTTCCTCCTTCTCTTACTGCGCAGCCCAAAACTGGAACAACCTACCAGAGACCTCACATCCACCACCAGTGTAAGTTCTTTCAAATCTAAGGCTGTCTCACATTTTAACCTGGTCTGTAACTGTTTCATACTGCTGCGGCAGACTTTATTCTTACTAATCACTGGCTTGTACCTGGCATGTTCCTGGAATGCCACACTGTTCACCTGGAGCATGCCAGGCTCCTTTTGCCTTCCCAGCCAGGCGAATGGCCGGCTGACGCATGGTTGATGTGTTAATTAATATGGTTCAGGATTTACTAGGCTGCAATGCTTCGCGTGTCCGCCAGATGGCATAAATTCATGACTTGTAATGCGCCGAATCAGTAATGTGTCGGCTTGCAGGTGTTTCGTTTAAAAAAGATACTGTACCACAGTGTGCCATTGTAACTTGGCCTTGGCCTTGAGACTGAAGGAAGAGTTGCCAAAATGTATCAATTTAGGCTTTTCATATTAAAGAAAGACAAAGACCAGTTTTACTTTGTGTTACACTATTCTCCAGAGACCCACCCGCCATGAGTGTTCAAGTGCAGCCTGCTTTCAAAAAACCTGACAGAAGTTACGCGTATTTGATATGGGCCGCGATTAATGCAACAGAGGATAAGATGGCAACAGTTGCTCAAATTTATCAGTATTTTATCGAAAAATATGACTTTTACAAATTTTCGCCAACTCCTCATACGTGGAAGCGTGCAGTAAGGAAAAGGTTATGTAGTGACCCCTGTTTTCACCGTATTGAGCCCCAATTTCTTGGAGGGTATTGGTGTGTATCACCGGGTTTTCCCGTATCTATGATCATGGAGGCGGCAAAAGGCGAAGGGTCATGTTAAAACCAACTAAGAAGCGACAGTCGCTGCCAAGCAATGCACCAGCACCAGCACCAGCACCGGCTTCCAATGATGGTCCCACTGTCAGTGACAACCCTGAGCCTGAGCCTGAGGCTGAGCTGGATTTGGCATGCAGTTTTGATGATGCTTGCATGTACCTAAGCGATTTCAGCCTCACCTGCTGACTACAGATGGACTAGTCCGCTGCCAACTATCGACGTGGATGATGAAGAAATCTGGACTGGCAGTGGACCGGCGCCGGCGGAAGCTGAATGAGAAATTCAATGGTGAGTACTGTCTTGTTGCCGTATTATTTTGGTGGGGCTGGCTGGGTACTTCTTTAGGGGGCTGACCATTACTGTACTGTACTTACTGTACATTAAAACTTTTCTTTTTGTTTTTTCTCAGAAAAGAAAACGGCTAATGGGGGGATTTCGATGGATAATATTGTACTGTATGCTGAGGTTTTCCGGCCGTACAGTATACTGTGTAATAAACCCTGATTAAATAAAACTATGCATTTATTCTACATATTCAGTATCGTTTCATTATTTGTCTTCCACAGAATACTGACAGTGGTATACAGTGCCTAACATCTATGGGCAAATTTTTTTTATTCCTAGGTGCCCTAGAACAGAAGTGCCCACGCCAATTGCCCGTGAACTTGACCGCGGCCCTAAGTAGTTCCCACGCCAATTGCGTGAATATAATGTAAAATAACCTGTTCTGTGGGTCTGAGCGGGTTGAAATTTACCTGGTCCTCCTTGCGGGAGGACCGTTGCCATAGTGGCAAAATATCAGCCTTGCACGACCCCCGGAACCAGAGGTACCAAAAGACAGTTTAAAAGCACATTAGCAAAGTGGCTTTTTTCCTGCCATGCAAGTCAATGGCAGAAACCTGAAATTTAACATCACCCTGACTCCGTTCTGTTGCCACGAGAGGGTCACAATTTGCCATGCAATCCTGCCGCAACTAGGACTACATGGTGACCGAATATGGGCCCTCTAGCTCGAACCGAACTGGAGTTGTGGGTTCCAGGTTTCTGCTCATTCTGACTTAGCCGGTTCAAAGCTTTCTCCGCCATTTGCGCTCAATGGTAGGACCCTCCTCGCCGGCGTGACCCTTTCTCGTCGCCATTACTGCTGGGACCCTGTTGGGGTCAAGTGAGGGGGTTCCTAACATCTAGTTGCCAAATAAATTTTATTTCTAGGTGCCCTAAAACAAAAGTTCCCACGCCAATTGACCTAGTTCCCACGCCAATTGCCATAGTTCCTACGCCAATTGCACGACCAGGCAGTAAAAAAAACAGTGCAGCAAGCCGCTACAGTACATTTGTTACACTGGCAAAGGAGCAGATGGAAACAATGTGAGGCAATTCAACATGGTCTTTTATTGGTGGAGTCAGTACAAAAACATTTATTTACAATATTGAAACATTTATAAAGTGCACAGCAATTCAAAACATCAACACACAATAATACTGTACAGTACATTCTGCTGCCTTTATTACATTCTTCTGCCACAAAACATTTTTGGTGCATGGGGCACAGGGAGTTAAAGTGACTTGCTTTTTATGTACTATATTTGAGGGTTGTCTTTGGGGGTTTATTCATCCAATTATTATGATTAACTGCCTTTTGAAATGACACTGCTGTTAACTATGTCAGCCACACACCTCCAGAGTTTTTAATACCTCCCTAGCCAAGCGTCAATCGGCTGAGTCACCCTAGCTAGCCTACAGTACCATCCCCCTCTCTCCACTGGGTCGTTGATCTGCTGCATACTTTATTGGCATTGTGTTCTTAATCTGCCCATAGCCGAGCTACAAACACAGCACGCCTGCGTCTAATCACACCATCCCCCTCCCCCAAGCCTTAGAGGCCTGTTGTTTGAACGGTACTGTAATGCTTTGAAAAGTATCCTCTCGAATTTGAAATGTAAATCTGATGTGCAAAGCACTGTGAGAATTGAGAGTACACTGAGACAGTATTTCATCAGGGTGTGAAAATATTTGTCAGTCACTACTGTATGGTTTACAGTCACATGTTTTTAATACAATACAGTACATTCTTTAATATCTTTAAAATAAAAATATATAAATCCTGTATACAGTATACTGTAAGTACATACTGTATAATGTAAAATAACCCGTTCTGTGGGTCTGAGCGGGTTGAAATTTACCTGGTTCCCATGCTGGAGGACCCTTGCCATAGTGGCAAAATATCAGCCTTCCAAGACCCCCGGAACCGGAGATACCAAAAGACAGTTTAAAAGCACATTAGCAAAGTGGCTTTTTTTCTGCCATGCAAGTTAATGGCAGAAACCTGAACTTTAACATCACCCTGACTCCGTTCTGTTGCAACGAGAGGGTCGCAATTTGCCAGGCAATCCTGCCACAACTAGGACTACATGGTGACCGAATATGGGCCCTCTAGCTCGAACCGAACCGGAGTTGTGGGTTCCAGGTTTCTGCTCATTCTGACTTAGCCGGTTCAAAGCTTTCTCCGCCATTTGCGCTCAATGGTAGGACCCTTCTCGCCGGCGTGACCCTTTCTCGTCGCCATTACTGCTGGGACCCTGTTGGGGTCAAGTGAGGGGGTTCCTAACATCTAGGGGCCAAATAAATTTTATTTCTAGGTGCCCTAAAACAAAAGTTCCCATGCCAATTGACCTAGTTCCCACGCCAATTGCCGTAGTTCCTACGCCAATTGCGCGACCAGCCAGTAAAAAAACAGTGCAGCAAGCCGCTACAGTACATTTGTTACACTGGCAAAGGAGCAGATGGAAACAATGTGAGGCAATTCAACATGGTCTTTTATTGGTGGAGTCAGTACAAAAACATTTATTTACAATATTGAAACATTTATAAAGTGCACAGCAATTCTAACCATCAACAAAACAAAACATTTTTGGTTCATGGGGCAAAGGGAGTTAAAGTGACATTTTAAGTAACTTTTCCTTTATTAAAGAAACCCAGTACTGTATACAGTACAGTGGGATGGTGCGCAACACTGTCAGTCAGACCTGCACCAGTTCAGTCCTAGAGGGCAGCAAACAGGGCAGGTTTTCAGGGCAACATTGAAAACCGTGTCTGTTTGCGGCCCTCAGGGACTGGAGTTGTGCATGTCCTGTGAAAAAAACAATCAACAACATCTCCTTTGTTTAAGTACAGCAGGTATTGTAGGGCAAAACATGTACAGTACAATACAGTTCAGCACAACAGTATGGTCTCACTGACAGTCCTCCACATTGTCCATCCATGGCCGATTCCTTGCATGGCGCAAAACGCCATTAATGCAGTCTGGGAGGAAGCTTTCCTCCGGTCGTGGTCGCCGTGTTGTCTCCTGGCGTGGTCTTGACGGGGTTGTCATGTCCTCCTCAACGGCATACATGTACAGTACATCTTGTGGTGGAGGGGGGGCGCTTGGTGATGGAAGGGGGTCGAAGGGCCCATTCATCACATCCATGTCACCCTCCTGCTCCGGTGTCGGGGAAACAGGGGCATTAGCACCGAGCAAATAATGTATGCCCGCAATGTCAGCCTCTATCTTCTCCATCCGTTGATCCATCCATTGCTCCATTTGTAGCATCCGTTGATCCATCCCTTGCTCCATTTGTAGCACTCGTTGCTCCACATTTAACATGGTCTCCAGAAGCAGATCTATCTTTGCCAGCACAATAGAATTCCCGGGGAGATCCAAACTTATCCCATTCAGCATCCGGTCCAACGAGCTGCTTCTTTTGCATGGCGTCTGGACATCTGGGGGAATGGGTGCAACAGAGGATGAGATGGGGGTTCCATGGAGAGAAGCGGCATCGATGGAGAGTGGAGGAGGGGACCTGTGGATACCCGGTAGAGGAGAAGCGGCAGCGTCGTCGAAGAGGGATGGAGAGGGTGACCTTTGGATTTCCGGGCGAGAAGCAGAGTCGTCTAAGAGCAAAGGAGACAGTGACCCGTGGATTTCAGAGGCGGCAGCGTCGTCAGATGGAACCGGAGAAGATGGGGGTGGAGAAGACGGGATGAAGATTTCCGGGACAGCTAAAGCAGAGTCGTCGAAGCATATGGGAGGAAGTGGTCTGCGGGTCCGATGGGTTGGCTGCCATTCGTTTTGCGTAGAGAGCGTATTACCGTATATATTCTTCACATAATGAGGCTTACGTCTAAGAAAACCCTTAGCTTTGGGGTCAGCAGAAGGTTTTCTTTATTGGCCTTAGCCTGTCGCTTTGCCCTTGGCCTGGAAATGGCTCCTGCCTTTCTCTTTTTCAGCATGACAGGCACGGCAGAGGTGAGTGGGTTCTTGGGTCCATAGAACCGGGGATGCTCCATGGAAGCAGGTGGCACAATGCAGTACAGTATCTGGACTGTACTGCACTGCAAGTTCAGATAAAGATCCTGGAGTGGTGGCCTATGCAAAGTGTGTGACCTTTTATGCATGGCGGCCAGGTACAGGTGTTGAAAGTGGGCGTATGAGTCATTACCGTATAAATACACCATCCATTTTGTGGATTGACTGCACATAGAATACACATCGAATAAACATCGAATATACATTCTTGTGTTTGTATTTCTTTCCACTCGCAGAAATGCCTGTTAAAAAGATTTCAAAGGATCTCAGCATGCGAATTAAGGAGATGTACAGGAGCGGACACCGAATTGCTGCTATCCAACGCTGGCTAGCTACTTCTGACCTCGTTGTGCCATTAACCACCGTGAGCTATCATGCACAAGGAAAAAACAGAGACCGGAAAAAGGCACCAAGGGTAACAAACGCGTAAATATATTTATAAAACTTAACAAAAAAAAATATAGAAAACTGTACTGTACATCTACAGTACAGTTCTGTATCTACTGTAATACTGTTGTTATTTCTGTTGATTTATATTACAACATACTGTACAGTAGTTTGTCTATTTATATTTATACAGTAGTACAGCAGTATACATTTTTTTTATATTTTAATTAATCTTACAACGGTATATACTGAATAGGATGTACTGTATATTTATATTTATATTAAAACAGTATATTTATTTGGTATATTTATATTTATAGTACAACAGTATATATATTTTGTCTATTTATATTTATAGTACAGCAGTATACATTTTTTGTATATTTCAATTAATCTTACAACGGTATATACTGAATAGGATGTACTGTATATTTATATTTATATTACAACAGTATATTTATTTGGTATGTTTATATTTATAGTACAACAGTATACAGTACTGTATATATTTTGTCTATATATACAGTATTTGATGTACTGTATATTACAACATTACATTTATATACATTTTATATTGCTGCATATTAATAAAACAATATAATTTCTTTACATTGTAGGGAGACAACTCTTCTGGTGGACAAAATAAGTGAGGAGAATGATGAGAGGAGTGCATTAAGGGTCAAATACACTCTGCAGGAAAAGCACAATATGACTGTATCCGAGAGCAGCATAAAGAAGATGAGACGCAGCATTGGATGGAAATATGGACGTGTGAGGTTAGTACTGGACAGTACAGGAGGTAAAAGTGTTGTTTCGCAAACTGTACTGCACTGTGCCGCAATTTTTTTTATTTCTTGTCATTACAGAGCGTACCCCATGATACGGGACGCGAGCAAAATCAAGAGAGTGCTCCAGGCCCAGGCATGGATCGACAGCGGGGAGACTTTCCAGGATTGCATCTTCACTGATGAGTCTACTGTGTTGCTGGAGAGATTTGCACGATTTGCGTTCCACAAAAAAGGCCGCTTATCTTTGAAGCCGCGGCCAAAACACCCTGTGAAGCTGCATGTGTGGGGTGCCATCTCTAGGCATGGACCAGGATGCATTGTCATCTTTGAAGGTAAAATGTATCAAATATAATGTTGCCTAATGTACTGTACTTGACTAGTGTTGCCTTACCGTATGCACTGTACTGTACTATTGTGCAGTTTTTTGAGCACTTTTCTTTTCTTGCTATAGGAATCATGAATAAAGCTTACTTCCAAGACAACATTGTGCCCGAGATAGTGCAATACATCACACGCGACTTCACCAATGGTCACCGCTTCTACCAGGACAATGATCCCAAGCACACTGCGTCAACGGCGCATATCCTTGAGCGCGGCATCAACTGGGTGAAGACGCCAGCGGAGTAAGTGCAGTACACCGTGTCCCATTTTTGTTCCCCACTGTTTTTAGCTCTTACACCAATTGTCCTTTCTTTCCAATGACAGGTCGCCAGACTTCAATCCGATCGAAATGGTCTGGCATCAGCTGAAGGACCATATCCGGAAAGTGGTGAAACCCTCCAAAAAGGACGAGTTGTTGAAAGGCATACTGGGTTTTTGGAACAATGTACTCACCGTGGAACGCTGCAATAAATATATAGACCATATTGCCACTGTGTTGCCCATTGTCATCGCGCGTAATGGGCAAGCATCAGGAAAGTAGTACTGTGCTGTAGTATTGTAAGTACAGAATGTTACAGGTAAGTATGGCAAAGATTTTTTCTTTCCAGATAGTAAGAGTACTGTATACAGTAGTTAGTTTTTTCTTTACAGAGAGAGCAGCACCAGCCATCAGGTTACAGTACATACAATTTAACAGTAGTCAGAGTATACAGTAGTTCCAGTACAGTATACAGTACACTAGTTTGACAGTACTACAGTAACTGCCTTCTACAGTAACTGCCCCATTTTTTTTCTTTCCAGAGAAAGCTGCACCAGCCACCTACTGTACAGTAGTTCTGCCATAATACAGTACAGTAACTGCACACATTTTTGGTTTTCTTATCGTTCCAGGAAAAACGGTGGCCTAGGGGGATGGGGGCGTTGTGTCCAGTCAAATCTGCATGTACAGTTAAATGTACAGTATATAAACAGCAGGAATGATGTACACAAAACCTCTCCTCTCAATGAACTACTGTACTGCAGACAGAATGAGGAAAAGATAAAGACTAAAGAAAAATTAATTTTACTATACAGTATATACAGTAAAGTATATTATACAGTACATTACAGTACTGTACTGTATATACTGTAGTATTAACTAATATTCTTATAAATGTGCATTACTCATGTTTCCCCATGTTTCACAAAGGTTTTCCAAATGGTTATCCAATTTCAAGCTGCCAAAATAACTTAATAAAGACTGCATTACTGTATGTATTATTCCTGATTATTTTTAAAATAAAATAAATATTTATTCACTTCCCTGCGAATCATAATCATTTACAGACACCCCTACAGTGCACCAATGAATTATTTTATTTATTTATTTATAAAATATTTTACCAGGATTTATACCAGGATTTATATATTTTTATTTTAAAGATATTAAAGAATGTACTGTATTGTATTAAAAACATGTGACTGTAAACCATACAGTAGTGACTGACAAATATTTTCACACCCTGATGAAATACTGTCTCAGTGTACTCTCAATTCTCACAGTGCTTTGCACATCAGATTTACATTTCAAATTCGAGAGGGGACTTTTCAAAGCATTACCGTTCAAACAACAGGCCTCTAAGGCTTGGGGGAGGGGGATGGTGTGATTAGACGCAGGCGTGCTGAGTGTTTGGAGCTCGGCTATGGGCGGATTAAGAACACAATGCCAATATGCTTGGCTAGGGAGGGATTAAAAACTCTGGAGGTGTGTGGCTGACATAGTTAACAGCAGTGTCATTTCAAAAGGCAGTTAATCATAATAATTGGATGAATAAACCCCCAAAGACAACCCCCAAATATAGTACATAAAAAGCAAGTCACTTTAACTCCCTGTGCCCCATGCACCAAAAATGTTTTGTGGCAGAAGAATGTAATAAAGGCAGCAGAATGTACTGTACAGTATTATTGTGTGTTGATGTTTTGAATTGCTGTGCACTTTATAAATGTTTCAATATTGTTAATAAATGTTTTTGTACTGACTCCACCAATAAAAGACCATGTTGAATTGCCTCACATTGTTTCCATCTGCTCCTTTGCCAATGTAACAAATGTACTGTAGCGGCTTGCTGCACTGTTTTTTTACTGCCTGGTCGTGCAATTGGCGTAGGAACTATGGCAATTGGCGTGGGAACTAGGTCAATTGGCGTGGGAACTTTTGTTTTAGGGCACCTAGAAATAAAATTTATTTGGCCCCTAGATGTTAGGAACCCCCTCACTTGACCCCAACAGGGTCCCAGCAGTAATGGCAGCAAGAAAGGGTGATGTTAAACTTCAGGTTTCTGCCATTGACTTGCATGGCAGAAAAAAAGCTACTTTGCTAATGTGCTTTTAAACTGTCTTTTGGTACCTCTGGTTCCGGGGGTCGTGCAAGGCTGATATTTTGCCACTATGGCAAGGGTCCTCCCGCATGGGGACCAGGTAAATTTCAACCCGCTCAGACCCACAGAACGGGTTATTTTACATTATATTCGCGCAATTGACGTGGGAACTACTTAGGGCCGCGGTCAAGTTCACAGGCAATTGGCGTGGGAACTTCTGTTTTAGGGCACCTAGGAATAAAATTATTTTTGCCCATAGATGTTAGGCACTGTATACCACTGCCAGTATACTGTGGAAGACAAATAATGAAATGATACTGAATATGTAGAATAAATGCATAGTTTTATTTAATCAGGGTTTATTACACAGTATACTGTACGGCCGGAAAACATCAGCATACAGTACAATATTATCCATCGAAATCCCCCCATTAGCCGTTTTCTTTTCTGAGGAAAAAAAAAGAAAAGTTTTAATGTACAGTAATGGTCAGCCCCCTAAAGAAGTACCCAGCCAGCCCCACCAAAATAATACGGCAACAAGACAGTATTCACCATAGAATTAAAATTCATTATCCCCCAGATGTTAGGAACCCCCTCACTTCACCCCAACAGGGTCCGAGCATGTACTGTACAGTACTGTACTTTAAAATAAATTAAATATGCAATTTTACTATTACTGCGCACGCACGCACAGACTGTGTACTGCAGGTTGAACCGCGAAGGTATTAGACTTCAGAGACAACAGCTCGCAAACGCCCCCATGCGTTTTTACACGGCATTGCAGTATTGCAGCCAGCGGGAATAAAATGCTTAAATCACAGCTGCAAAAATAACGCTATATACCCCGGGAGAAAACGACACAAAACCGCACATCACCGGGGTCCTCTGAAATTCGTGGTGCTAGCCAAGTAAGAATAAAGTTGGTCGCCAGTGTACGCCCATAATATATATTTTTTTAACTGTGCATGCAATGTCTTGTATATAATGTTTACCATGTTCATTTATGTAACTGTATTTGTAGCCATGTATTATTTGTCTTAACTCTGTGCCCAGGACATACTTGAAAACGAGAGGTAACTCTCAATGTATTACTTCCTTGTAAAATATTTTATAAATAAATAAATTCATCAGAGGAACGTATAGGAAGGCTGGTAGCCCTTATATAGTTCCAAATGATTATTAAATGAATGAATGCCCATCAAAGATTTTTAACCCTTCATGGGATAATCGTTAAATACAGTAACTGTGAGTTGCAGTCAGAACAAGGCATACAACACAAGGCATAAGACAGGCATAAAAAACAAAGCAGAACATGAAACAGATTATTACCAAGAACACCTATTGAAAGGAATAATTCTGAAATGTATGATGTTCATGTATTTGCCAATGCTTGCAAAATGCTATATAAAGCTCAACCCCGTTATAGCACGATCCGCTATAACACATATCTGCTTATAAAGTGGTCAGAGCGTGGCTACCGATTTAAAAACATCTCTTTTAAAAAAAAAAAAACATTCAATTCTTTATTGCTAACGGACACATACACACACCCCTACACCATGTGGGAATTGAACATGAATACATTTTATATAATACACATGCAGGAATCGAACCCAGGATGTCATATGCTAGTACCAAGTCCCTACATGCCATGCCACACGATTGGTGTGATAAAACAGACTAAGTGGACTGCACTGTGCACTATATGATAGGTAGAGAATTGGTACTAGCATATGAAAGGTCCTGGATTTGATTCCTGTATGATATGGTATAATTTATAAATTATTATTTTATTTAATAATTTATAAATTATAAAATAAATAAAATAATAATTTATAAATATACATTATAATTAAAATTAAATAATACCATATCATACAGGAAATCAAACCCAGGACCTTTCATATGCTGGTACCAATTCTCTACCTGCAAGCCACAGTGTTTGTGTGATGTCACAGACTCTAAAAACAACTTAACATATATTGGACAGTGCAGAGGGTAAATTTTTGTCATGTGACCCTTCTCTTCGCTCGAAAATCTACGTAAGTTTCGTGCACGTGGATGAGCCTGATGAAGCAGGGAGAGCTGCAGGGAGGAGAGAGCTGCAGATGCCGGTAAGTCCTCGCGCGGTGAAATTTTATTACGCAATCCCGGTTATAAACCGTTCTTATTCTGTGGACCCCGAGGACCGCGTTATAACAGGATTCAGCTGTTTATAGTACTATAGTAATGGAAATAAAACTGAAACATTCATTCTGTATTATAAAAAACTTTAGAAACATTACAAAAATGATGAATAGGAAAAGTGCGTGCTGTATAGCGCTATTCAAAAATATAGTTATATTAAAAACTATGTGAACTAAATATTGAATAATGGGGGCTGCCAACTAAAAAACTAGCTACCCAAAGCTTGTAAAATACTATGGAAAAACAAAAGGGCGCCCCTATCTCTATTATGAGTGATTTTAAATACCACAATAATATATACACAACAGAATGCTATATGCAAATAAGAATATATAATAGAATACAACCATGTGAGTGTAATAAAACGCTGAATAAAGTCCCCAGAACAGTTCCAAGGATGTGGAATAGAGGATCCAGTCATGGCACAGCACATGTAATGAAACAAACAAAACAACATAGTGTAATACTGTTATAGAAAAAAACCTCAATAGTTGTGATAATAAAATAAAATGAAAACAAACAAAACTAACAGAGTGATCGAGCAAGCACTAAGGATTACTCAAATAACAATACTATTTATTAAAAGACAAAAATCTAAGAACAATACAAAATAAAAAACTAAGACATTCACTAATCCTGCGTCCGGGTTCTATAGGAACGCCAAGGTATAACCAAATTAATGCAGGTCCTACACTACACTGTGAACCCTTCCTTTTACCTCTGTATACCTTGGCGTTGGTATGCAGGCTTATGACGCTTTGGCCAAAGGGTTAACTAAATAACCAAGTATTTAATATTATTATTGAAGTATTTTACTTTATACTTTTCACCATATATGTTTTGTCAATGGGATGTAGCATTGGGCACCCCCTGTCTCTTGTTATATACAATTGCCACGCTCAGTAACTCTCTTGTTGACATAAATATATATTCATCATGTGGTGAGTGTGGGAGTTTGAGCTAGCTGGGAATGTGTGTTAAAATAACAAGATGGACTATTATTTCTATGGTATCTACTATATATTTCTGAAAGTGTCCTATGTGTCCGGGTCTGTATGTGTCTCCCTGTGCCCCTCCCCGTGTCCCTAGCGGCAATCTCATTGGACCTTGGGCCAGGCCAATGAGATTGCTCCCTTGGGCCGCCCGCCCCCGCACACCTCTCATTGGCCTGAGGCGGAGTGAAGGGCGCACACACACACACACACACACACACACACACACACACACACACACACACACACACACACACACACACACACACACACACACACATCACTATACACACACACATCACTATACACACACACACACACACACACACACATCACTATACACACACACACACACACACACATCACTATACACACACACATCACTATACACACACACACACACACACACACACACACACACACACACACACACACACACACACACACACACACACACACACACACACACATCACTATACACACACACACACACACATCACTATACACACACACACACACACACATCACTATACACACACACATCACTATACACACACACACACACACACACACACACACACACACACACACACACACACACACACACACACACACACACACACACACCACTATACACACACACACACATCACTATACACACACACACACACATCACTATACACACACACACACACACACACACACACACACACACACACACACACACACACACACACACACACACACACACACACACACACACACACACACACACACACACACACACACACACACACACACACACACACACACACATCACTATACACACACACACACATCACTATACACACACACACACACACACACACACACACACACACATCACTATACACACACACACACACACACACACACACACACACACACACGGTGTTACATACATTAGCGGGGCTCACAGTGTTAGCAGCACATCTCCCGCTCTCTTCCCCACCGGTCCCGGAGGCTCCGCCTCTTCCTCCGCCTCTCCCTGTTTCCCGCGCTTTCACCCCCCCTCCACGTGGGAGCTGCCGGACGGGTGAGGGAGCTGCCGGACGGGTGAGGGAGCGGCCGGACGGGTGAGGGAGCGGCCGGACGGGTGAGGGAGCGGCCGGACGGGTGAGGGAGCTGCCGGACGGGTGAGGGAGCTGCCGGACGGGTGAGGGAGCTGCCGGACGGGTGAGTGAGCGGCCGGACGGGTGAGGGAGCGGCCGGACGGGTGAGGGAGCGGCCTTCACCTCCCCTCACTCACTTCCCCTCCACCCCCCCCCCCCGGCGCCGCTACAGTCAGCGGGGGAGCGAGCGCGCCAGGGACACAGCGGGGGAGCGGAGTGAGCGAGCGAGCGCCCGGGACACAGCGGGGGAGCGGCCACAACACGCTGCCTCCCGTCTCAGATCCACGTGGGAGCTGCCAGACGGGTGAGTGAGCGGCCTTCACCTCCCCTCACCCACCCCTCACTCCACTTCCCCCTCCCTTCCACATCCCCTCCACCTCCCCTCCACTTCACTTCACCTCCCCTCCAACCCCCCCTTAACCTCCCCTCCACCCCCCCTTAACCTCCCCTCCACCCTCCCTTAACCTCCCCTCCACCCCCTTTAACCTCCCCTCCACCCCCCCCCCTTCACCTCCCCTCCACCCCCCCTTCACCTCCCCTCCACCCCCCCCTTCACGTCCCCTTCACCCCCCCCCTTCACGTCCCCTTCACCTCCCCTCCACCCCCCCTTCACCTCCCCTCCACCCCCCTTCACCTCCCCTCCACCCCCTCCCCTCCACTCCCCCCCCCTTCACCTCCCCTCCACCCCCCCCCCCTCCACCCCCCTCCTCTCCACCCCCCCCTCCACCCCCCCTCCACCCCCCTCCCCTCCACCCCCCCTCCACCCCCCTCCCCTTCACCCCCCTCCCTCCACCACCCCCTTCACCCCCCTCCCCTCCACCACCCCCTTCACCTCCCCTCCACCCCCCCCTTCACCTCCCCTCCACCCCCCCCTTCACCTCCCCTCCACCCCCCCCCTTCACCTCCCCTCCACCCCCCCCTTCACCTCCCCTCCACCCCCCTTCACCTCCCCTCCACCCCCCCTTCACCTCCCCTCCACACCCCCCCCCCCTCCACCTCCCCTCCACCCCCCCTTCACCTCCCCTCCACCCCCCCTTCACCTCCCCTCCACCCCCCCCTTCACCTCCCCTCCACCTCCCCTCCACCCCCCCTCCACCCCCCCTCCACCCCCCCTCCCCCCCTTCACCTCCCCTCCACCCCCCCCTCCCCCCCCTTCACCTCCTCTCCACCCCCCCTCCCCCCCTTCACCTCCCCTCCACCCCCCCCCTCCCCCCCCTTCACCTCCCCTCCACCCCCCCTCCCCCCCTTCACCTCCCCTCCACCCCCCCCTTCACCTCCCCTTCACCCCCCCTTCACCTCCCCTTCCACCCCCCTTCACCCCTCCCCCCCTCCCCCTCCCCTTCACCTCCCCTCCCCTCCCCCCTCCCCTTCACCTCCCCTTCACCTCCCCCCTCCCTTCACCTCCACCCCTCCCCTTCACCTCCACCCCCCCTTCACCTCCACCCCCCCTTCACCTCCCCTCCACCCCCCCTTCACCTCCCCTCCTCCACCCCCCTTCACCTCCCCTTCACCCCCCTTCACCTCCCCTCCACCACCGCTTCCCCTCCACCCCTACCTTCACCTCCCCTCCACCCCTACCTTCACCCCCACCTTCACCCCCCCCTCCACCCCACATTCACCGCCCCCTTCACCCCACCTTCACCCCCCTTCACCTTCCCTTCACTCCCCCCTTACAACCTCCCACCTTCCCACCACCTCCCCCCCCTTCCCACCTTCCTACCACCTCCCCCCCTTCCCACCACCCCCCCCCCTTCCCACCACCTCCCCCCCTTCCCACCACCTCCCCCCCTTCCCACCACCCCCCCCCCTTCCCACCACCTCCCCCCTTTCCCACCACCCCCCTTCCCACCACCTCCCCCCCCTTACCACCCCCCCTTCACCTCCCCTCCACCCCCCCTTCATCTTCCCTCACCCCCCTTCACCTCCCCCCCAGCCCCCCCCCTTCCCCTCCCCTCCGCCCCCTTCACCTCCCCTCCGCCCCCCCTTCACCTCCCCTCCGCCCCCCCTTCACCTCCCCTCCGCCCCCCCTTCACCTCCCCTCTGCCCCCCCTTCGCCCCCCCTTCACCTCCCCTCTGCCCCCCCTTCACCTCCCCTCCGCCCCCCCTTCACCTCCCCTCCGCCCCCCCTTCACCTCCCCTCACCATCCCCCAACACCCCCCCCCCCCCTCACCACCCATCCTCCTCACCTCCCCTCCGACCTCCCCTCCGCCCCCCTTCACCTCCCCTCACCACCCCTCCGACCTCACCTCCCCTCCTTCAATGCCTTTCGTCCGCCCTCCTGCCTCTGCCTTTCGCCCACCCGCACTTCTGCCTTTCACCCGCCCACCGCTCACACCCCTGCGCCACACAGCCGCCGCACGCACTCAACAGACACCCGCCACACTCGACACACACCCGCCGCCTCTCACCCACCCCACACACTCGACACACACCTGCCGCATCCTTCCCCTACGCAACTATATCACTGACCAGCTGTCACCCGCACTCACTACCCACCCGCCGCCTCACACCCTAGCAGGACACACGCCTCACATTTTTACATCACTTATGTCACCAAAATATACATTGTACTGTGGTGTGGTTACAATAAACAATTTTTATACAACATCGTATTACATTTTCTTCCATCTTTCTTTTCAACATTATTATCCAACCTTTACAACAAAGAGTCACCTATTGTTCCACCATTTATAAATAATACTACCTATTACGCATTTACATCCCGGGCAACGCCGGGTCTCTCAGCTAGTTAATTATATTAATTATCTTTGGTTTTATACTGAACCTTCAATATTTTCTTCTAGAGTGATACTGTCTAGATTTATAGTCATTTTCTGAATAGCATGCTGCTGTATGCTACACTGCATAAAGCAAATTCATTAAGCACAGCGAAGACAGCCTCTTTATACTGTAGCACCTAAATCACGGTTTACTAAAGTAATCCAAATGTTCTCTTCTTACTGTAAATGTGACCAGCATTGCAATCTCCATGTACATCCTTTTCATGATAATTTATCGACATCAAGAGTAAAAATGTGCAACACTTTTGCTGACATGGGCTAACCAGGTACATTTATCTCCCATTTTTTGCTAGACTTAGAGAAAATGTTTAAGCCTCCAAACAATAATTACCAAACATTCAAGGTCTTATTTATTATCCACTGGATTGGTAAAACAGGCTGTTTTCAGCCGAAATACTCTATTGAACTAAAAAAATAATTTGACATAAACGGCCTGAGCTTTGGTGGGTATATAATAAGCTCCAAAAAGTCCATTTGCAGGCACATGACCCTAAATTCAAGTCACATTACCCATTATATAAATTAAATACATTCTGCCATAAATTAACAACATTGGTACAAATTATGAACTACAGTATGTGACCAAAATTTACCAAAAGCTCGAAATGCTACAGAAATGTTTCTAACAATTTTTAAAAGCATATTCACACATTTCTAATCAAGAGCTAACAATTAACTTTTTTACTCATTAATGTGTGTAATTTAAAATTGCATTATAATTACATAGTAGAGTATTTAAATATCAGATTTTTGTAGTTTAGAATATTGAAGAAACCTACTGGCTATTTGCCAAATATGTATATATCTGCAAGCCATAACATGCTCTACTGCTGTACCTCTATCACAAATAAAATGTACTAAAAACCACCATACACTTAAGGGTAGTGTTAAAGCTGTATTCAAATATTTACCATCATATAACTACCATAACATTTAAAAACAGACGTTGGCTCTCACCTCCCAGCCAAAAGACATCAATTTAGCTCATACTGTAAGTAGTAGGGGCTCCCAACAATCAGCCTAACAAATTTCTCTAAAAAATCCTCTTTTGTGCTGCAACACACACACACACACACACACACACACACACACACACACACACACACACACACACACACACACACACACACACACACACACACACACACACACACACACACACACACACACACACACACACACACACACACACACACACACACACACACACACACACACCCCAAAGTGTGAATAGGCAAGTAAAGTCTAGAAGTCTAATGCACCTCATAAAAAGAGTAAGGTAAATAGTAAATGCAAAAATGCAATAGTAAAAATAAAACCATTTGATTGGGGTATTATAAATATATATTTTTATCTAAAACATCAGATACTGGAAATGTATTAAATCATTGATAATGTTAGTAATAATGCTGTGGGTACTAGCAAATTGAGGCAGAAAAAGTGCACAATTGTGTAATTCTATAGAATGAATTAGTGCAAACATTTCTAAAACAAGGTAAGTCCAAGTGGGTAGTATTTGTGGGAGTCTGCATCTTGTTAGCATGGTCCTTCACAATAGAAATGCAATGTATAATCTGAAAAAGAAAAGGCGCAAAAAACACTTCCACAGGACACAGTATTGTTTTATTATCATGACAAAGTTTAAAACGGCCTAAATGAGTGCACTCACTAGATGTAATTTCTTCAAAGCATCCAGTTAGTCCCTGGTGTCCAGTGACCTCACTCCTCACTGCTCCAACAGCTCACACGTGGGAGTGCTTGGTTGCTGCAAGATGTAAGCAAGAGTGTTGCTCCAGGAGCCTGCTAAACATTGCAAATCTCACTTCATCAGAGGTCTCTGATGAAGTGGGATTTGACTCACGAAAAGAGTTAGGTGTTGTGCAGTACATGCACTTTCATTGAAGCAGTGTGTTTGCAACGGCAGAAAGTCCTCTGTATAGGACAAAAACGTTGGTTATTATGGTTATATTAATACGTTTATTTATCTGGAGAATCTCTCGCGTCACGTGACCGTGAAATAAACTGTATAGGAGATACCTTCACCCCATAACGGGGCCTGTATCTTGGGAACAAGGGGGTCCCCGGACCTGAAATAAGGGGGTCCCCGGACCTGAAATCCACGAGGTTCTGCTCTGGAGACCCCCTGCTCATCTACACTAGTATTACATTTTTTATTAAAAAAACATTAATTTCAGGCGAGGTTTGTGCAGGGAGAGGCGGCTCTCTCGGTGCAGCTCTCTCTGCAGCTAAAACAAATAGCAGGATTTGGCCTTTTGAGAGAGGTGATCCTCACATCAATGGCTACTAGCCCATTTTTGGAATTTTGCCATCAAAGGTAATCAAGACTTTCTGAATACCGTGATAGCAATGCTCCAAAACCTGGCAGATTAAATGGCAGGGCGATTTTTTTTATGAAGGCTACTAACATAGGCCCCGTAGACTGTGATCTTTAAATTATATACACGAAAGTATAATCTGGTATATTTCGATTATATCCCCAGACTAACCCCTACAGCTGCGGTCGCCTTTATTCTAATGTGGCCGTATCGGCACAACTCTGATAATCGCGGGCAGATGCAGTATTATTTTTTTCCGGAATATGTTCCGGTATTTTAGTGCTCGTAATATTAGCATTTTATTAGCACTGTCTACAATACTGCAATACAGTCTAAAAACTCAGGGGGATGTTCGCGAGCTGTTGTCTTCAAAGTTTAATACTTTATCAGTTCAACCTACGTCAGTACACAGTATGCGTGTTGTGCGCGCGCAGTAATTGTAAATTTGCATATTTATACATGCATGTGCAGTGCTGTATGTCTCATTTGAACATTGTTGAAACGCATAGGCGTGTACTGTAACAGTATCACATTTCGGCATATACAGTGCTCTCTCCTCGCTTCGTAGTATTTCAACTTCTTATCTTATCTACAGTACAGTACACCTCTCCCACACCATTCCTTTGAATGTGTGTCTTTCTGGTTTCAATCCCATTCCTGCTCACTGGCTGATGATTACTGCACATGCGTCTATAACTTCACCACTGCTTGCTTGCGAAGTTCAAGAGTGAGTGACCCAAAAAAATAAAAATAAAAATTTCCAAGTCCTTTTTTATTTTTATTTTCTCTACAAGCCTGCCTAAAACATCTTGATATTATGATATTCAATCTGTGCTGTAGCTTTTTTTTTTCAACTTTAAATTTTTATTGGAAAGTACAAATACAGCCAAAGTTCCATAGCCCATTATTACATTTCCAGTTTTGTCAAACACATGAAGTGACGCTTAGAAGACGTATCCACTTAACACTTTACAAACAAGACCAGACGAACTTGACAAGGGTACATGGAGAGAGGATAGGGGTGGGGGGTTGGGGGGTGGGGGTGGGGGAGGGGAGGTGGTAGGTTGCCAGGCTCTGGTTTAGGTATGTAGATATCTCTTGTTCAACTTTTTAGGCACTCGCTAAGGAATTTAACTGGGACAGGTTCTTCTGAGGTTTCTCCCTTTCCTTTGTTTTTCCCAATTCTATGACTACAGGAAGGTCTGTTAGCTGTGCGTCGCTAAGTCGTGTTGTCTGATCTGTCCTTAAAGGAGAACGCACCTAGTTTGATTAGTGCAAGATTGAGGCGGCATCCAATCCTGGGATGTCTACCTGGGTCAACCATGGATCCCAGACTTTTAGAAAATTTGTGCCGGAGTCATTAACTAAACTCGTTAATTGTTCCATCCGGCAGACATGCCAAATTCTGTTTTTGATCTTAGGGATAATTGGTATCTCCTGCTGTTTCCATAATGCTGCGATCTCACATCTTGTGGCAGTAGCAAAATGCGCGATTAATTTATGCGACGCATTTGACAGACCCTGGATCCGCCTGCCCAATAGGAACAGCCACGGGTGCAGGGGGATCTCCAAATCGAGAATCCGCTGAATCCAATCTCTGATTTGTTCCCAAATAGGGGCCACCTTAGTGCAAGACCACAGCATATGTCGGAGGTCTGCTGCTTCCCCACACTGTTTAGGGCAGAGAGGGGAGTAGCCTTTTACAAATTTCGCTAAGCGCGTCGGAGTGTAATACCACCTTATAAGGACTTTATATGCGTTCTCCTTTAATGTGGTGCAGATTGAGCTTTTCGCCGCCGCCTGAATAATTCTGTCCCATTCGTCGTCCTCTAAAGTCTCTCCTAGGTCTGACTCCCAGACCTAGGTCTCTCCTAGGTCTGACTCATGTAACTCAGTCTATTGTCAATGGGCGACTTCTGGCAGATCACTTCCCTGTATATTCTAGACGTGAGTCCCCTTGTGTCCGTATCTCTGGAGCACAGCTGCTCAAAATTTGTTCGCGCCGGTCGAATTGGCGTTTTATTGTACAAATCTCTGATCTGGAGGTACCTAAAAAATTCGCTGTTTGGGATATTCTTAGAGGATTTAATTTGGTCAAATGTTTGTATGGTCGTTATGCACTCCAGATCTTTTAGGTGGGAGAATCCCTTCTGAGTCCATATCAAGAAATTTTTGCTATTCAGGCCCGGAGCGAAGTCTGGGTTGCCCACTATTGGTGTCATTAATGATGTTTTGGTAGTCAAATTACATTTGAATTTCGTGGCCTCCCAAACTTTTAATGAATTGACCATGGTCTGTAGCGGATTGTTCATCTTGCGTACCCCTTCTCTGGGTAGCCAGATTAAATTTCGGATTTCAATTGGTGCACAGCAACTCTTCTCCAACTCGACCCATCTTCGTAGGCTTGGGTCTGTGTGCCATTGGAAAATCTGCCCTAATTGGGCTGCTTTATAGTAGGCCTGCAATCAAGGCACCGCTAACCCTCCGCATGATGTGGGACGTTTTAATATTCCTTTAGCAATTCTTGGGTTTTTCCCGTTCCAGATAAATTTCATAATTTTTGACTGGAGGGAGAGGATGTCCGCCTGTACCAAAGGGATAGGGAGACTCTGGAAAAGATATAGCATCTTTGGGAGGAGATTCCTCTTCACGCTATGTATCCTCCCAATCCATGAGATGCTCCCCTTCATCCAGGTTCGAAGATCCTCCCCCAGCGTCTTTATGATCCTGGGGAAATTTGCTTTATATAAAGTTTTGTACTCCCTTGTGAGATAAACCCCTAAATATTTGATAGCGGAGGGTTGCCATTTGAACTGAAAATTGAGGTCAATCAGTTTTTCGACTTCTTTTGGTAGATTAATATTGAGGGCTTCTGATTTAGACTGATTGATCTTAAATCCCGAAATTTGGTTAAATTTGCCCAGTATGTTGAATAAATTTGGAAGAGATGTGAGAGGCTTGGCTAATGTGAGAATGACATCGTCCGCATAAAGAGCGGCTTTGTGCATTTGGTCTCCCACAGGGATACCAGAGATATCTGGGTTATTTCTGATGTGTGCCGCCAAAGGCTCTATACATAAGGCGAACAGTAGTGGCGACAGCGGGCATCCTTGACGTGTTCCGCTTTTGATTTCAAACTGTTCTGAGGGGAAGCCTTGATATCTCACTCTTGCTGTTGGGTTTTTATACAACGTCAGGATGGCCTGCAGGAGGCGTCCCTCAAAGCCAAATGTTCTCAGTGTTTCCGATAGGTAGGGCCAATCTATTCTATCGAAGGTTTTCTCAGCGTCCAGACTTAACACCATGGAGTGAGTTTTTTCTTTTTGGGCCAGATCAATTAGGTCAATAATTCTCCTGGTGTTATCTGCCTCTTGTCTACCTCCGATAAACCCTACTTGATCCGTGTGTATTAACCTGGGAAGAACACTACCCACCCTGTGGGCTATAAGTTTAGAGTATATTTTGAGGTCCGAGTTAATCAGTGAAATGGGCCGGTAGCTCTTACAGTCTGCCGGGTCCTTTCCGGGTTTATGGATCACCGATATTGAGGCTTGGAGCATTTGTGCTGGGAATGAGGCCCCTGCTAAGATTTCATTGAATAACTTTAACATGTGGGGGGCTAGGGTTTTTAAATATTTCTTGTAATATAAGTTTGAAAAGCCATCTGGCCCTGGGGCTTTAGCCGGTTTTAGTGCTTTGATGACCCCAGAGAGTTCCTCCATCGTGAAATTCGACTGGAGTGCCTCCCTGTCGCATCTCTTCAAAATCGGTAAATGTGCCTCTTTTAAGAAGGTCCGTAAATCTTCCTTTGTTTTTGGGTTATGGGTTACCTTATCTCCATTGTATAATATTTCATAATACTTTTTGAATTCCCCTGCTATGTTCGCTGGGATGGAGGTAAGGTCCCCATCTTGGTTTCGAATCGCGTGAATGTGATAATTTGGAAGCTTGTTTTTTAGCTTATTGGCAAGTAGTGTGTCAGGCTTGTTAGCTTTTTCATAAAATTTCCGCTTGGACCAGGTCAATTCCTTCTCAGCCTGGAAGGAGAGGAGGAGGTTAAGACTAGTTTTAGTGGCTAGTATTTGAGTCAATGTGTGGGCTTTTTTATTTATTTTTGTGAAGGGAGGAGAGCTCTGCTAGCTGTTCCTCTAGCTTCAAAATTTTACCCTTGCGCTCTCTTTTCCGCTTAGCGGCCAGATTCATAATGACCCTCCTAAGGGTAGCCTTATGGGCCTCCCACAGTGTGGAGTGCGTAGCCACACTCCCCTCATTCTCCTCGAAATATTGTGTGATCTTTTCCCCAATTTCAACCTGTAGGGCTGGGATTTTCAGCAAGATTTCGTTTAGTTTCCAGTTCGCTCTAGGTCTGTCTAGTGAGATTAGTGTGCACCGCAGCTCTATAGATGCATGGTCTGACCATGAAATATCATGGATCTCGGTGTGAGAGACCCCAGGGACCATTCTGTTGGATACAAGGAAGTAATCTATCCTGCTATATGTGTCATGAGGGTGTGAATAGAAGGTGTATTCTCTCAGTCTCTGGTGTTGTTCCCTCCATATGTCGAGTAGTTGACAGTCCCGTAGCCCTTTTTTGATTGTTAGTATGTCAGATCTGTGTGTAATATTAGTGGATGAACATCTGTCAAGGTCTTCCCGTAGTGCCCTATTCAGGTCTCCAGCGACAATGATATTACCTCTGGCCACTTTGTTGAGTTTCCCAAAGAAGGTAGAGAAAAAACCTGGGGCCTTCTCATTAGGGGCATATATTGTTGCTAGAGTAATTGGGAACCCTTGGATTGCACCCCTTACTATGAGGAATCTGCCCTCTTTATCTTTGAAGGTCCTATCGGGTACGAACGGTATTCTTTTATGAATTAGTATGGCCACCCCTTTTTTTTTGACGTTCGCGGAAGATAAAAAGTGTGTCGGGTAGTCCCTATCCAGGAATTTGGGGTAGTTGTCTTGAGAGAAGTGTGTTTCTTGCAGAAACAGAATTTCTGCCCCTTTACGCTTATAATCTCGGAAGGCGATTCTGCGTTTGGCTGGGCTGTTAAACCCTTTAATGTTATGTGATACTAGCCTGAGTTCCTTACTCATTTAAGAGTATGAGATGACTTTGCTGCCGATATCTGTTCCTGCTTGATGCACCTCGGCCAGAATCCCGACCTCCTCTCCTTCCTGAACTGCGATACCTCACTTCACCACCTACAGAAATACACAAGGGGGAGCACACAAGAGGGTACACCTGGGGGGACACACCAAACACTAGACAAGACAAAAGACAATAGAATTCTCGTCGTCTCGGCGACGCCGCCTCCTTGACGAGATCACCGCCTTTGGGAAGCTGGACTCCCCTCCAACCGTCCGGAGGAAACGTGGGATGAAGTTCACTCACCCATCGCGCCCAGTCCCAAAGGACTTCACTAGGGCCCAGGAGATCCACCCTCCTCTCCCCTAGTGTGTGGCCCATGCGGATTTTTGAAGCAGGTCACTCCCTCCCTCTCCTGCCTCGCTCTTCCTGAGCTTGAATTAATAAAACCTAACATAAATTATGCTTAACTAGAGTCTGTCCCGGCTTTGTTCACCCCTGTAGAGTATCAGGCTAATCTCTTGGTGTCATGGCCTCAGCAACCTGTGTTTATTTGCTCCTCCTCCAGTTCTCGTCCCCCTTTCTTTTGATTTCCGCCTTCCCCAGCTATCTCTTCTGTCTCTCTAAACCTTGTGTCGCCCTGCTGCTTACTTTCCTTCTCCTTTCCCACTCAACCTGTCTTCTCCAACCTACTAACACTTCTCTATCTCCTTTGATACCTAACCTACCAATTCCTGCTTCACGTCCCCCTACACTCTACTTCCAGTCACCACTCCCACTATCTAGCTTGCACAATTCTATAGCTTTCTGTTTTCCTCACTTCTCCATATTTATTCTTCTTTCATTCTAGCTCCCCACTTACTCTCCTCCTTGCACTCCCCTCTACCACTTCCTTCCTACTTGCAACATCCCTACCCCACTTTAAATTCAAGTCTACTTCCTTTCTCATTCTTCTAACCTTGTCTCCTTAAATAACTCCTCTTCTGCTTGTTCCCTCTCATCTACTTGCTTTTATCCTCTTACTAACTCTCTTGCTAGCACTCACCCTGCCCTTGCTCCTTTAATGGTTCTGCCGCGACTGCGCTATACTAAATCCCTTCCCGTATGTTTTCTATTCTTCCTATATTTTAAAATTCAAAAAGCCTGCGGCGGGCCGGTTAGGTGACTAATCTAGGCCTGCGCGGGCTGTCCGGCGCATTCTGGACGCCTTGATGGGCTTACAGCTGTCCTCAGTCTTGCTGGTGACGTCATCTGGCCGCGCCGGTGGGATCTAGCTCCGTGCCACCTCCAAGATGGCGCCGCTCCTTCCGGGGCACAGCTGTGACGCGTGTCCGGGAGGCGGCCATTTTGGAAGACGTCTCTCACCAGTGCGGAGGTGCGTGCGCCTGCTCCTGCTTCCCGCTCACCGCTCTCTTCCTGCTCCTGCGGCTCACCGTGGATTCCCGCCTTCTACAGCTGCATCGCCATCTTGTGTCGGGGGCCGCCATCATCAGAAAGGTAGGCCGCAAATTTTCTCACCAGGAATTCTGTTTCAATACAGGTTTCTTGATCACAGGACATCTGTAGTTGGGGTGTCGGGGCTCACCCCTGTTTCACTCGGGGGTGAGTTTCTTTATTTGGTGACAGCTTCACCGTGGCCGGGGACCAGACCTCAGGTAAATTTAGTAACGGAACTTCTTCAACATTGAACCTTGAACTTTTTTATTCATAGTGTTCATCTGAGATCTTTAGGTTGGTGCTGCGCCCCTTTGCTCTCTGGGGGATCTTGCCCTTTGTTCCCATACAGGTTCTGGGAGGGCGATAGTTGGATCTTCCGCTGCCGGAGCTTCACCTGGCCCAGCTTATGGAGGAAAGCTGGCCCCTCTTCTGGTCCTCGAAGGGTGGTAGTTTTGCCTCCCCTTGTTACCTGCAGGCTGAAGGGGAAGGTCCACCTGTACCTTACCCCTTTATCTCTCAGGGTCTTGGTGAGAGGCAGCAGGGCCCTTCGGCGAGCCAGTGTCTCTGGGGACAAGTCTTGAAAGATAGACATTCGCACTCCCTCATACTCCACTGCTGGCAGGGGTCTCGTTTTGTGTAGTACCACTTCTTTTGAGCGGTAATAGTGCATTCTGAGCACAATGTCCCATGGCTGCTCATGCATTAGAGGCTTGGATCGCAATGCTCTGTGACACCTGTCTAGGGCTAAGTATTCTTTAGGGGTGTCTGGGAGCAGAGACTCTAGCCATTTCAGTATAAAATCCTCACTGTCCAGGACAGTTTCAGGGACCCCCCTAATCCGGAGGTTATTACGCCTGTCCCTGTTCTCTGAGTCCTCTTGGTGGTCCCGCAGCTCATTTATTTGTTCTTGGAGACTGGTATATTTGCTGCCTTGCCTTTTTATGGCCCTGATCGACTGGTCCACTTTATTTTCTAGGACGTTCGTCCTCTCCCCCAGCCCAGTAACCTCTTTCTTTAGGTCCTTAAGCTCAGCCTGCAGCAGTACTTTCAGATTTTCGTAAAGTTTATCCAGGTCGCATTGTCTCACTGGGCGCAATGCAGGGTTATCTCGCTCCTCTCCCTCCCCGTCCGGCTCAGTCTCCGATCCGGCATTCGAATGTAGCGCCATTTCTCCCCCTGCACCGCTCGATCCAGCGCGGCCGAAATATTCTGGTAGCCCCTTCTTTTTGGCTATTTTGGGAGTTTTCCTTGACATTGCGGGACACTGTGGGGTATTATTAGTAAAATGATCCGTTGAGTGGATGGATTTATTAGGTTTTTGCTATCAATGTATTCTAGCGAGGCACGGAGTACTTATCTTATGCGACCATGCTCCTTGCCGTCGCGCATGCGCCTCCTGTGCTGTAGCTTTTGACTGCGACACTGTGCTTTTGACTACACATGGTTGATTTGTGTGGTTTTTATGTATTTGGGGGTGTGGGAATCAAATTATTATGATGACCTGCCTGTTGAAAATATGTCATGTCTTTGAACTACAATACAGCTAAGGTAAACAAGTGAAGGGGCTCTGAGCACTGCTGGATAATATCAGGCTGGAGGCACCGGGTGATATGAAAAAACGATCAATCCGCTGACGCGTTTCGTCTTTCGACTTTATCAAAGAGTCTTTGATAAAGTCGAAAGATGAAACGCGTCAGAGGATTGATCGTCATGTTTTTTTAACTTTGGCTGTCATGCCGCAATAAAAGTTTTTTCATATCGCACGGTGCCTCCAGCCTGATATTATCCAGCAGTGCTCAGAGCCCCTTCACTTGTTTACCTGGATCTTGCCGCCGGGACGGACACACGCGACGGAGCAGCTGAGTTTCTTCCCCATTACAGCACACCTGAATCGGAGCAGTTCTGTGAGTATGTTCACCTTCTGCCACGAAGATCCACTGGGATTGTGGGGCCCATCCAAGGAGGGACCGTCGGGTGTAGCCACAGTGCACCGGACAGGTTAGATGACCTCTCTCCCTATAGTGGCTGATATTCTACGGTGATTTCAGTATCTGCTGTTACTCTATTATTGACATTATTGTTCATATGGGGTAAGAAAACCCTGCTCATTGATTACGTTTAAAATCTTGGACTAACAATCATGTTATGGGATATTGCACAGTTCTAACAGGTGAATTTTAGAGCACCCAATTAGGGAGTTCTTCCCTTTTCGTTTGTTACAATACAGCTAATCCTTCATGCAGCTTTAGCCCCTCCCCCTCGCAGACACACACAGGGCTCGCTCAAAGATTACAACCTCTTATTGACACCTCTCCAGAACCATTCCGTTTCTAAAGCTTATCATTGTGCTTTTCAACCTTTCTCACACCATTCGTTAATTTTCCTATTGTTGGCTTTCCCTTATGTTAATCTGATTATGTAATCAATTATTAAAAAGGTAACCAATTATTAAAACTGTATGTCTTCTTGAAGAATCCCCCACACACACATTAAAAGAAATAAAATCTTAATGTAATTAAATATGTATTTTATTTTATCAGGAAAGAAAAATACAAATAATCATTGAGAGAGGGGGGGATGAAAATTGAGGGCCGGTGGATAATCATTAATAAAGCACATTGATAATAATAAAAACAGTAATACAAATTTTCTGTCTTTATCTTCTTCCTCATTCTGTGTAGTTCATTGAGAGAGGGGAGGTTTTGTGTAAATCATGACTGCAGTTTAGATACACTTAACTGTACACACAGTTCACAAACTTTACACATGACACCCCCCCACTCCCCTGTCCACACTTTTTTTCTGAAAAGACAAGAAAATAAAAAATTAGTGCAGTTATGTGCATGCTGTATTATGACATTGTGTACTGTATAGCATATTGGACTACAGTATGCAGATCGTACTGTCAAACTAGTCTATACTGGAACGACTGTATACTGTAACTACTGTTAAATACTTTGTAACCAGGTGGCTAGTGCTGCTATCTCAGGAAAGAAAAAATCTGTGCTATACTTACCTGTATCATACTGTACTTACAGTACTATACTACCGTACAATACTATACCATACTACCTTCCTGATGCTTGCCCTTTACACGCGATCACAATGGGCAACACAGTCGCACTATGGTCAAAATATTTATTGCATCGTTCCACGGTGAGTACATCGTTCCAAAAACTCATTATGCCTTGCACCAACTCATCCTTTTTGGAGGGTTTCACGACTTTTCGGATATCCTTCAGCTGATGTCAGACTATTTCGATAGGATTGAAGTCTGGCGATCTGTCATTGGAGGGGGAAAAAAGGGACAGTTAGTTAAAGAGATACAGTACACAGTAAAAACAGTGGGAAAAAATGAGACGCGGGTACCGCACTTACTCCGCTGGCATCTTCACCCAGTTGATACCGCGCTCAAGAATATGCGCTGTTGACACGGTGTGCTTCGGATCGTTGTCCTGGTAGAAATGGTGACCATCTGGGAACTCACGTGCCCATCTTCTCCACTACTCGTCCACGCCGCTGCCGCTGGTCTCCCGGAAATCCACCCAGATGTCCACAGCAACCCATGCACAAGAACTAGCTCGTTAGACCGCATGCTGAATGGGTTAAGTGTCGATATCCCCGGGAACTCTACTATGCTGGTAAAGATAGATCTTCTTTTAGAGACCATGCTAAATATGGATCAACGGATGGAGAAGATAGAGACTGACATAGCGGGGATACATAATTTGCTCTGTGTTCATGCCCCTGTATCCCCGACGCCAGAGCAGGAGGGTGGCATGGATGTGATGAATGGGACCTTCGACCACCATCCAACACCAAGCGCACCCCCTCCACCAGAAGAATTTGAGTACATGTATGCCGTTGATGAGGAGGATAACATGACAACCCCGTCAAGACCGTGCCAGGAGACAACACGGCGACAATGACAGGAGGAAAGCTTCCTCCCAGACAACCTACCCTCGCCCGCCGCCACATGCACACCCACTCCCAGAAGCACACCCGCTCCCAGAATCCAACCTACTTACGCTTGCATCGATACGGTGCCCAACATCATCCTGCACGAGCTGCCACCGGCACTCAGGGAGAAGTATAGGGTGATGAGTGCTGGTTTACCCCAGAAGTATGGCATGTTAAATTTTAAGCACCACATGTCCTACTTGGTGTACTGCGGGTGGGCCAAAAATGTTAACTACGAAGGAAATCGCAAAAAAGGGCGCTTCCTGAAAATTTAAGGACTATTGTGGATGAATTGCGGCGCTATTTTTCAATTTCAGATCCTTTAATGAAAATCGTTTGAGAGTCTATGAATGGCATTTTGCGTCATACAAGGCATCGGCCCTGGAAGGACAATCTGGTGGGGATCGAATTTGCGTGACTGTTCAATTGTTGTTTATTTTTTGACTTGTTGCTTTTTTTAACTTGTATTAATAAAGAAATGTTTTTACTTACACAAGACCTGCACAACTCCAGTCCTCGAGGGCCGCAAACAGGATAAAACTGGGCCTGTTTGCGGCCCTCGAGGACTGGAGTTGTGCGGGCCTGACTTACTTACTGTACTGTACACCATCCTACTGTAAATGTTTTGACTTTCTGTACTTTAATAAAGGAGATGTTGCGTGTTTTAACTTGTACCAATAAAGAAATGTTTTTACTTACACAAGACCTGCACTATTCCAGTCCTCGTGGGCCGCAAACAGGCCCGGTTTTCAAGGTTATCCTGAAAACCGGGCCTGTTTGCGGCCCTCAAGGACTGGAGTTGTGCAGGCCTGACTGACTGTTCTGTACCCCATCCTACTGTAAATGTTTTTACTTTCTGTACATAAATGTTTTCACTAGCAGTAAACCATACACCTGTTAATGTTTTGAATTGCCGTACACTTTAAATATTTTTAAATTGTAAATAAATGTTTTTGTACTTACTCCAATTTAAAAGAAAATGTTGATTTGTTTGAAATTGTTCCATTGTCTCCTTTTATACTGTAACAAAATACAGTGTTTCTAGAACATACAGTACTGTCCAGGCATACTATACTCTATACTGTATGCATGCTCAGTACTGTACATCACAAGAGTATTAAAACAATACATGCTGTACGGGTATAGAATACACATATGTACTGGAATACATGTAGAATAAATGCATACTTTTTTTTCGGGTTTATTATACAGTATATATATATATTAAAAAGTATTGTATACGGTCTGAAAACAAGAGCATACTGTTTCAGGTTTTCTATGAAGCTCTCACTTACAGTATTCTATCCTAATCAATAACAACGGCCACAAAACTGTAGACTCCGGTACGTGGTTTTTTAAATCGGATTCAGCAATGTGCAGGCATTGTTACACAAAGTGATATTATCCATCGAAATCCCTCCATTTGCCGTTTTCCGCATGAGATGACAAAGTTTTCTTTTCTGAGCAAAACAAAAGTACAAGTTTTACTGTAATGGTCAGTCTGTCCCCTAAAGAAGTTAAGGAATGGAAGCAGGCACACGGTCTTTCTAAAGGTGCAGTTTATTGTGCCACCAAAGGTCCAACGTTTCGGCAAATAGATTGCCTTTATCAAGGAGAGGGCTACAGAACATGTTAAACATACCACAATATATACACAAATGGGTACTCACCCCCCCACGATCACTGCTGCCTTGCTCCTGGATGTCAACGCCCCCCATCGTGACGTCAGGGCGCCAGCGCGACGCAGCGTGATGACGTCATGCACCACCAGGGGAGGAGGAGACAGCCTCCCCAATGCCTGTAACAGGCTAAGATGGCTGTCCTGCAGGAAGCTGGAAACTCAGGGAGCCGCCCCCTCACTGGCAGCAGAGGCTCCCCTGGTGACGTCATCACGCCCTCACGGGGGAGGAGGGGGGGGCGGGCCTCAGGCATCAGACCTGCCCTGGAGTGAAAAAAAGACAGCCTGATGCCCAAGGAGGACTGAATGATCGTGCTGGGGTGAGAGCCCTTACATAAACAATCAAGTGTAATGTGACTACAGTTTTATTAAATAAAATAATCAAATAAAGTGTACAAACTAATAGTATAACCACAGTGTCATCTAATGCAGTGTATAAAAAATGGTGGAGGCTGTAATTATGCTAGCAGCATTACATATAGAATTAGAACCTGAAAGGATACATGATACATATAGATAAATGCATATACAGCAATCCTTAGAGGAGCATAATGTACATAATGGGTCGCAGGGGTCCACGGCGAGACGCACAGAGCCTTACAGAGTCCTTCTGCTACCTCCTGTTGAGAAAGCATTTGAAATTTTGTTGTTCATTCAGACCCCTGCCATTACTTGTCTGCAATGTGTGGATCCAATAAGCCTCACGCCTCAGTAAAAGGGTTTCTCTATCAGGGTATCCTTGTCTTGGTGCTATGTGTTCAATCCCCATCACTCTGAGGGATGACACATTGTGTCTGTGTTCAACACAGTGCTGTACCAGTACAGTAGGGTCCGTACCCTTACGTATCACACTTTTGTGTTCAATGTATCTCACTTTAAGCATGCGTGTAGTCTTGCCTACATAGACAAGACCACATGGGCACCTGATAATATACACCACAAATGTAGATCTACATGTAATACGATTATGAATAGTGATTTTTTTACCACTATGTGGATGACAAAATACATCCCCGGTAGTAAGACTGTTACACACTGAACAATTCATACACCGGAAGTTACCCTGTTTACCGCCTTCTAGGAAGTGGGGCGTATGGTAGTGGTCCTTGTTGTCAGCATGTATCAAGTTGTCTGACAAGTTTCTCCCTCTCCTATAAGCGATCAAGGGGGGTGTCTGACGTCACCAGGGGAGCCTCTGCTGCCAGTGAGGGGGCGGCTCCCTGAGTTTCCAGCTTCCTGCAGGACAGCCATCTTAGCCTGTTACAGGCATTGGGGAGGCTGTCTCCTCCTCCCCTGGTGGTGCATGACGTCATCACGCTGCGTCGCGCTGGCGCCCTGACGTCACGATGGGGGGCGTTGACATCCAGGAGCAAGGCAGCAGTGATCGTGGGGGGGTGAGTACCCATTTGTGTATATATTGTGGTATGTTTAACATGTTCTGTAGCCCTCTCCTTGATAAAGGCAATCTATTTGCCGAAACGTTGGACCTTTGGTGGCACAATAAACTGCACCTTTAGAAAGACCGTGTGCCTGCTTCCATTCCTTTGCTTAAGTACCTCTGGGATGTCTGGACCTCCCTGGATACAGCGCACCGGCAGATAAGTACCCCCCTCCAGCACCTACCAGCGGTGTGCATGTGCTTCTACATATGACTGTATACCCTAAAGAAGTTCCCACAGTCAGTCCCACCAATAATTTTCTCGGGGGGCGTCTCCTGTTCACATGCGCATGCACCTACTGTAGATGTGATGACACGCATATGCGTTTCAAGAAGGTTCCAATGCGCATGCGCCAAGCTTTCCACCAATTGTGCAGTATCTACTGTAGAAGCTGCTCAGCCAATGATATTGCTTACAGGAGAATCGCTTGACTGTGCATTGATACTGATATTTCAAAAACAGAATAAAATACGGCAACATTACTCACCATAGACTTTCCCAATCAGCTGGCGCCGAGCCACTGCCAGTCCCGTATTCTTGATTATACACGTAGTTGACAGGTGCCAGCGGATGAGGCTGGAAATCGCTTTGGTACATGCAAGCTTGCTGGAATCTGTACGCGAAATCAGGCTCATGCTGCAGGTATCCGGGCGGGGACAGACTGCAAGGGTCACCAGGTTTTCACTGACGGTCAGACCGTTATTGGATGCTGTCGCTGGCGCATTGCTTGCCAGTGACTGACGTTTCTTAGTTGGTTTTAACATGACCATTTGCCTTTTGAAGTCTCCATGATAAAAGAACGGGAAAAATCTTCTGCTACACACCAATACCCTCCAATAACACCGGGATCAATACGAAAAAAACATGGATCGATACATAACTTTTTCCTTATTGCACGCTTCCACACATGAGCATCTGGGGAAAATTTGTAAAAGTCATAGTTTTCGATAAAATACTGATAAATTTGACCAACTGTTGCCATCTTATTATCTGTTGCCTTAATCGCGGCCCATATTAAATAAGCGTACGTTCTGTCGGGTTTTTGGAACACGGACTGCAGTGGTGCACTCATGTCGGTACTCTCAGGACAATAAAACACCAGACACTGTGCATGTATTTTTTAATATGAAAAGCCTAAATTGATACATTATTGTAACTTCTTCAGTACCAAGGCCAATTTACAATGGACCACTGTGATATTGTTTTAAACACCTGCAAGTCGACACATTACTGAAGCGCATGTGCATTACAATTCATGAATATCTGCCACCTGGTGGATACGCGAAGAATTGCAACCAATTAAATCCAAACCATTATCAATAAACACATCAATAAACACATCAACCGCGGGTGACGCCGGCATGAATGCAACATGAATGGGGTATGAATGCGGCATGAACGTGGTGAAGTACGTGGCATTCGGAAAAAATCACCGAAAAAATTCGGAGATGTTGGAGAATAAAAGGGGCTGCGGCTGTACATACCAAGAGACCCAATGGTAGATTGTACTGTGTGGTATTAGTATTATCTTTAGTCTGGAAGATACAAACACAATTTATCTGTGGTAAGAGATTTAACCCTATGTGTGTTTATCATGAGCTGCTATATTCATGCACCAATTTAGGTTTTAATCATTATGTTTTCTATTTAATACCAATAAATATTATTTAAATGCAGTGGAGGTGGTGGTGTCCTAACAGGAACTCCACCTCTTTCCAGTTTTATGTGTTCTATTTAATATAATTAAATACTATTTAATTTAGTGGTAGTTGCTGTATCCTGAAAGGGACTCCATTGCTTTCCAGTTTTCTGTGGTTACGAATTTTCATTAGACAGTGAAGGTTGAGTGCAATGCAGATGGATCTCTTTTCGTTTATATCAAATATCAAACACTAACAGACAATAACAATGGTCTCGAATGGATAAATTGTACACTACCTGCAGCTAGTTTGGATCTCTCACACGGAGAGAAAAGATAAAGTATAGGCGAGACTAGTAGGGTGGAGAACTGTGGTTTGAGCTTTGGGGATTCAACACTAAACTGAGATTGTCCTTCTGCCCAAATTTCACGAGATGAGACTAGCTCCCATGTGACACGGGGAGACCGTCAGCTGGGTGTGAGAGGCGCATGATGCTTTTGGACCGGCTGTCCCAGCTCTGACTCACTAACAAACCCTCAGCGCACAAAATGTACCTATCTCCTGCAGCAGATCTCTGCCATGCAATTGGCTCCCTTGTGTCACGTGGATAGCAGCCCCAGTGGCTGATGGGTCTTGTAGTCCCCTGTGGATCTCTTTCCTATTGGGGCCGCGTGCGCTATCTCTGCTGCGCATGTGCGAGTTTGTATTGGCCGCCGCTTGCATCTGCGTATGCGCGAACTCGGGGAGACCCTGCACTATTGAGCGCCACCTCTGCCCATCCACGCTCAAAGTAATGGCCGTCGCAACTGTCTTGTGCATGGGCGAGCCTCCGCTCATGCGTGAGCCTCTTAAACATGGCAGCACTCTGTCACAGATGCCGCCAGGAGCACCCGGTGACAGCTCGCCACCGCAGCTCCCCGACATGCCGTGGGGGTCCCCGCTACTGAGCGGAGGTAAGGGGGCCCAGGGGAACCCTGCTACATTTATGTTTGATGCATTTCTACTATTCTATAAATGGCTATAATTTACATGTATGCAGTCTATGGGGAGCAATCTAAATCAAAGCACACATTTGCCTGCAAAAAAGCTTCAGAAATATCTTATCTTGGAATATAAAGTACAGTCAATTGTGCTGAGACAGTAGTAGAAAAATCAATGTCCCTATTTTTATAAACATTTATCAGCATCCAAATGAAAATAAATTCCTGGGACAAATATATTTTGTATCAATTGCTGAAGTTTAATAAAAAGGCATTGCCATACATTTATTTCCACGGTTAAATGTTTGCCTAAAACATTTCAATTTGTTTCAGAGTAAACAATTGTGATACTGTACCTTTTCATACAGATTATTTATTTATTTATAAAATGTTATACCAGGAAGTAATACATTGAGAGTTACCTCTCGTTTTCAAGTATGTCCTGGGCATAGAGATAAAATTACAAATACAGTTACATAAGTGAACAGGGAATACATTATATACAAGACATTGCATTCACAGTTAAAGATAATATATATTATGGGTGTATGTAACAGTTACAGACCAGATTAAAATGTGAGACAGCTTTGGTTTTCAAAGAACTAATACTGGTGGTGGATGTGAGAGTCTCCGTTAGGTTGTTCCAGTTTTGAGGTGCACGGTTGTAGCCAGATGTACTGTAGCCTGAATTACTGTTCCAGGAGCCATGATGAGTGCGGTCCCTTGACTGCGACAATTGTGGCCCCGGAGGATTAGCAGTGCGGGAGGTCCCACTGAAAGGAATGGACCCCCTGCAGTGCTGTTGTAGCAGCCACTTCTCCCACTGGTTTGGTGTTTCAGTTACAGCGGTGGGAACAGTAAGATTGGCTTCTGATGCAGCGGCCGTTATTCGAATACTTCACGCGTCATGTACATCGGAATCTCGATTTGAAACCGCGGGATGAATTCCAGCCTCCCCGCACTAAGATGCTAGCGCGGCGAGTGCAGAAAAACACATTTTAGTGTTTTGGCTTTAAAAACATGAAATTGACACAGTAGCACAGTACTGTACACATTATAATTCATCCATTTTATTGCAAACAAAGAAACAGAATCCATGAAATTCAAACAAAACATCCGCGATAAGCGCGGGTGCCTGGGGCGATTGGCCGCGTTCATGCTGCATGGGGAACAGCAAAGAACTCAAAATCGGCGCCGTGATGTGTTTGAATAACGGCCGCTGCATCAGTACATCTATAGATAACCAGTTTCATGTGTTATCGTGAGCTCACGCAGTACATGTAGAACTTACATTTTTTTAATCATTTTTGTCATTTGAGTGCTCAAAAATCTTGAAGGAAAATACATTTTTATTTAAATTAGAGTTTGTTAAATAACTTGGCCAAAGAATAATTAGCTTGCCTATTATGCCAAGGTAATGCCTCATCAGACAAGTCCTAACTTCTTATTTAATTATTGCTTACAATGTCTTATGAGCTTATACCTTTTAGTAGACCGACATGGGAGTCCCTCATACTGTAGATGTGCTTATACATACTGTACAAATTCCTCACTAGTCCCTTTTTCTGTACTTTATTATTTAAATATTTCAAAATAATTGTAAGTGTGTTAGCTCACAAGCCTCTACAAATCTATACAATTCCTAACTAAAATGGCTAAAAGACTTCAGAGAAAAGGGAAACTGAAGACAAAAAGTCATACCTTGAAGCTTTGGAAGTCAATATCATGGGTGTAATTACTAAGTACAGAAGTACAGTAGACCTTGAAACTGAAATTACAGAGGCAAATAGAGAAAACGTGCTGATAGACTATGCAACCTCAGTGATAAAGTTCGGCTTTATTAGGAAAATCTAGTAAGAGGTCTCTAAAATGTATCTAAATATAAGAAATAAAAGGCCCTTTAATAAGCACATTTTCCTCAGAGACAATGCTGCTATGGTATCATCCCTGTAACACTGAGAAGAAAAGAGACTATATAGCAATGAATTATCAATTTCAATTATCATTATCAATTTTCAGGTAAATAGGAAAAGTGGAAATGACAGACCAGTAAGGGGCTTTACTCAATAATCTAATTAGAAGATCTAATTAGCAGATCTGTCTTCTCAATGATTGAGAAGTTTTGCCAGCTTTATAAAAACCAAGTGCTTTTTGTTGTCTGCTATGAACAGGTTGACAGCTACTGTAGTTTGCAGACACTGATTTACTTAGAGTGGGAGCTAATTTTCTGCTACCTTAAATGCAATACTTGCTTTAGAAAATTGCATGCGTTGGGTGCTCGAAACATGACTGTAATGCTTTCTCATTGTCAGAGTTGCTGTGAAAAAGATGGATTCTTCTATTACAATGTTAGCATCAAGTGCAAGAATATGCACTTTCACTGGTGTTTTGGTCTGGATCCAAAACATTTTTTTGTCTTTTAGTTTTTGTTTAGATTTGTAGATATGTGTTTCGGGAAAAGCTCAAAATAATGAACCACATTTTTAAGATAAATTTGAGATTTTAACTTTTCTTTTCTTCTTATTCTTCCAATATTAGTTGCAAAAGAAATACAGGCAGTCCTCGTTTTACAACGCTTCGTTTTACAACGAATGGCTTATCCAACGCTATGCAATGCATACTGTACCTATGTTCATTTTTACAACGCCAAAACGGCTTATCCAACGCTATTATGACGCTTTGCAAAGTTGTTTATGTGTATATAATATATATATATTATACTATATTATACAGACATACCCCAGTTTAAGGACACTCATGTTAAGTACACTCGCGAGTAAGAACATATCACCCAATAGGCAAACAGCAGTTCACGCATGCGCCTTTCAGCACATCCTGATCAGCAATACAGGCTCTTACCTGTACCGAAACTGTGCGCAAGTGGGCAGACTATAGAGCCTGTTACAAATGCATTATTTACATCAGTTATGCACGTGTATGATGATTGCAGTACAGTATATGCATCGATAAGTGGAAAAAGGTAGTGCTTCACTTTAAGTACATTTTCGCTTTACATACATGCTCCGGTCCCATTGCGTATGTTAATGCGGGGTATGCCTGTACTATATAATATATCATATTTTTATATTATATATTATGTAATATTATATATATATATATATATAATACAGTATATGCACTATATAATTTATGTGTATGCGGCATATCTTATTGTCTGCATAAAATATTTTTTGTATTTTAGCATTAAAAATGCCTTCAGGAACGGAACCTTTCATTTAAACAGTGTTCCAATGGGAAAACGTGTTTCGCTTTACAACGTTTCGCTATCCAATGCCATTTTGAGTAATGCATTGTGTCGGATAACCGAGGACTGCATGTAATGCTCTTATTCTATGTAGTGTCTCTCTATATTGGTTATAAACCTTGTAAATGTAGCCAATATTATTGCAACCAGCCACGCTCAGATAACTGATGGAGGAGACAGCACTGATTTCACAGCAGGCTGTAATGAATACCCTGTGGTGTACTGTAATGGTGAAAGTAGGGTTGGAGATGTCCACTCAAGTCTCAAATATTAACAGGATATAAGAATGCGCATACACAGCACTCTAAGATTAAATTCCTTCAGTTTATTTGCAAAAACATGCAGTGTCCCTTACAGAAAAGGGCCATTGCAGTCAAAAACATAGTTCTGTGTATGCAATGTCATATCTGTTTCTGCAAATAAACTGAAATAAGTAAATCTAAGATTGCTGTGTTTTCAAAATAACAGCAGTGTTCCATATCCCAACCAATGTTGAATAAATTGGTATAAATTATTAGAGCATGTATAATACACTCAAACACAATAGATATTCATCTAGACAACAGATTTGTTGTTATAGTATAATATCAATATTTTAAATGGAATACTGCTATTATTTCCCCACACTTATTGCATAGGCATTATTTCATTTACAGGAGTTAATAAACCATGTACATATAAAGAAATTCAAATATGAATATAGATCACTGTCTTTTGCTCAATATGAACGGTCTTGTTTCTATTGTGCAGAGATAATGAAGAATATTTGATTATACAGAGATCCTAAAGAATATTTTTGCACCTACTGTATATTGATTAGTTGGCAACATAGGACATTCTTGCCTAACAGGTTAATATAGATGAGGAAATAAATGTAATATTCTATTTGGCAATATGGAGCTGTCAACTTTGATGTATATTCAATAACAATGTTGAAATGTTGCAATGGGGGTATAGCGCAGAAGCAGTCCCTATTCCTTGAGGAATGAACCCAGGTTAAAATCTAGATTTAACCCTAGCGGGGATAATGTTTTTAACTGATGGATCCAGAAGGTTTCCCGTCTGGAAATTTGAACTATTCTGTTACCTCACCTCCAGTTGGGTTTAGGACACTCAATTCCCAAACATGTCAGGCTAACGTAAAATGATTGGAAACAAGATGGGTTTGTTAACCTCTCTTTATATTGTAAATATGTTCCCAAAGTCTCATTTTAACTACCTGCTAGTTCTACCAACGTACTTGAGCCCGCAAGGACACTCTAGTATGTATACTACATGGGTGCTAGTACAATTGATAAAATATTTGATTTAGTACTCCTTATTGCTTACATTGGAAGTGAATTTACAGCTGCTAACACTTAATTTACAGCATTACAGTTTGTACATATATGGTAACCTTTCAATCCTCTAAACCATGTGGATCCAGTATTTACTTTCTTCAAACAGCTTGGCGCTAAAGATTGTTTTAAATTTGGCACTCTCCTGAAGATTATCTGGGGATTAACTGAGAAGGTGTTTTAAAAAAATTCGTCCCTCAGGAGTATGCTCCAATGCTTTTTGACAATCTTTTTTTTATTTCTGGGGCCATTAGATTATATTCTGTAATGAATGGGATTTTTGAGTTATAATTATCATTTTCATTAACTTTTCTTTCTCTCTTGATTTTTATTAATTCGTCCCTATTTATTGCCTCTATTTTCTCATGTGTCGTGGATATGTGGCATTTCTTGTATTTTCTATCAATGAATTTAGTTGTTAATTCATCCGCCTGTTCTTTGAATACCCTTTTTTGTGAACAATTTATTTTAATGCGTAAGCATTGCCCTTGAGGTATATTATGGATCCATTTTGGGTCGTGATGGCTTGTTGCTAGGAGGTAGTTGTTCGCATCCACGTCTTTGTGGTACGTCTTAGTATGAATACATCTCCCTCTATATAGATCATTAGATCTAAAAAAGGTACTGACATCTTATCAATTTCAGCTGTGAATTGCAATTTGAGAGGATTGAAATTGATTTACTCGATGAACTTAGTTAGATCCTGAGGTGTACCATCCCAAATAAATAGCACGTCATCAATGAAATGGTGCCAGGGCACCAGGTTCGCACCAAAGGGGTTGTGGGACCAGATATAATCTTCCTCCCACATTTCCATGAAGATGTTATCATAACTTGGTGCAAACCTCCTGCCCATTGCTGTTCCACAGACCTTGTAGAACATAGAGAAGATACCCCGCTTCAGCTGTAGTTGAGAGTGGTAGTATGTTAAGGGAGGGTGAGGTATAGATAATACTCAGAAAGAAGAAAAGAACCCAACATATAGCACTCACACTCCCAGTCCAGATGATGAATGTATGAGTTAAAAATGTAATCTTTATTGATCATAAATGTTTAAAATAAATGTGGTTAAAATAGACATATGATGGACGCACGCTATTGAACCTATGTCGGATAAAGTGAAGTACCCTGGGTCAATAGTATTAAAACAGTTAATTGAGATTGGTTTTATCAATTAACACTAATAGGATAATTTATATAAAGATCCCTTAGCAAAGAGTGAACTAGTTCAACTATATGAAATGACTATAATAGCCAATAACTTAGAAACTGACAATAGGTGCCTATGGAGTAATCCAGGTGTGTATACTGTATGGCTAGGTGCAACAATGTAACACATGTGTGCCTATAGTAATTGGTTGCCTAAATCATGGACATGTGGATAGATACAAGTACAGTGATCCAAGAGGCTGATAAACACCCTTACTTTTAAGGCAGTTACAGTGTGTTTTACAGTCTGATGATCCACATTAGGTATATGAATGGCCAGCCTGCATATAGTGTATAACCCAGCTGAAACTCATACACAGTACACTCAGTGATAATGTAGAGTGATACCTGAGGTGAAGACACACACTGTAATCCCAATAGGGAACAGATTCCAGGCTCCAATCTATGAAGCAGCTGATGTGCAATCAATAGCACACGTGGCAACATATACTGTAGATCCACAATGTAGTGGTAAGTAGCACGCCTACTGTTTGATGTGTATGGTAAGGTCCCTGTATAATATACTTAATTGTAGTAAGCCTAACACTCTGAATACTGTGTAAGTACAACACACTGTGATACTGACAAAGCTAATGCTTTAGATAGTGTGTAGAATACCTACTTACTTGCAGACACAGTGTGTTTAGTATCATGACCCAGAGCCCATATTCGTGAATGGGCTAGAACTTAAGAATACAGGGTACAGATCTAACACACTGGTATACTCCTAAAAATCAAATGGCTGCACTTGTCAGTTTAATAACCATATAATAATAGGGTTGCCCTTAGTGTATTCTGCGAGGAGAGTAGTTACTTAGCGCTCCAATAGCTGATACAGTCTCGCTCCGATAGCTAATGCAGTCGCCTGAAGGAGCTGGTATTATTGTTCTGTTTATGCGCCAAGGATTTTAGTTTTCTCATGTTATATCTTGGTATTTGTACAAGTCCAAGGATAGACTTGTCATATGTACATATTTGGCTGCCACCCTGTATTGTATATATAATTTATTTTGGAGTCCAAACTCCTTTATTGCACACCCGTTAATATTGGGTTAATTCACATGTGTAAACACGCATTATATATTAGTTTACGCAATGTAAGTTATTATCACAACTTAGTAGTCACACCACTAGTTTATTATCACAATTAGATCACACTTAGGCGGAGCGTTTTTTAAAGCATTTTTTCTAGTTTTTGTTACACACACTAGGTGTGCTGCAGAGAGAGAAGGATAAAGGAGAATGGAATCAGTTTAGTTTATCACTTTTATTAACAAATAATTCCGGCTATAAACTGTTCTGGAAGATTAATAATTATTCTTCAGATTATTAATGTACAGTAATATCAATCACCAATAACCGATGTTGCTATATATCCAAGTTAGTAATTAAAAGATTCAACAGCGCCTGGGTGTGTACTAGCCCCACAGTAGACTCCCGACAACAAACAGACCACAACAAATGTTAGCACAGATGACCCGTATAAAACAATTGTAAAAATGTATTATTATAAAATATATATATGAACTCAGATGGTGGTCATAAGTATTGATGGTGAGAGTGTGTAAAATATAAAAAATGTAAAAATTATATATGTATAATTGTTGTGTTAAAAATATATATTGAATAAAAAATGATGAATAATGAACTATTATTGCAAAAAACACTGAAAAATATGATTATCAAAATATAATATGATTAGGTGAAATGTATTAACCAAAAAATGAAAATGTTAAAAAATCAAAAATCAAAAAACATGTAAAAAATTAACTAAAAAAATATATATATGTGGAATAGCTCGTGAGTCTGCTGCCAGGAGAGGGAGGACATTCCCTGAGCCACACACAGCATCTAATGCTGGAACAACAGACTGTATACCTGAATTTCCAGAGGGACATCTGACTGTGATGCACCGGTAGCAGTGAGGTCTGATGTACTGAAGTAAACATTCGGCGAGCAGCTACTTGTTGGTGCATGGGTTTACCCATACAATGCTTAATTTGCATTGACAAATTGTGAGTGTGCATTTGTCTTGTGATTTTTTATTAAAATTTTGTTACCAGATTTTACACATGGATCGGGCGCTTTTTCTCTTGTTTCTCCAATATATCCAAGTTAGTTAATATACTGTGTATAGCAAACAGAAACCTGTGACCATGAGAACCAGAACACACTTAACTGAAACTCCAGTCAATTACAGCGGTTAATAATGCCTGCACTGGTAGTTTTAATGGTTCACCTAGCTCAAACTTTTATTACATAGATAAAGAATAGTTTTTTAAACTTGGGTGATTTTTTATTAGTGTAAGTACAGTATAGAACTTTTAACTTTTACAGGCTCATCAGAGAGGAGCATTGTATATTATTATTCCTATGGTTTCAAATAATTTACAGATGCTACAAACTGTTCTGGAAAATAAATAATTATTCTTGGGATTATTAAATCACAGTAATATCAAGGGCTAGAGCACACTTAACTGAAACTCCAATCACAGGCTAATTGCAATGCCTAGTCGTTCATGTCCAGTTGATCTAAAAAAACTTTTAAGAAAACAATTTATATTTTTTTATGCTGTAATAAAAATAATACAAAAGCAAAAGCCTAACTAACCCACAACTAAACCCTGCAACGAATGGCTTCAGCTTGAGGCAACACCTCTTTTTATACTCCTCGGCTCCTCCTTCTCATCCGCAGGTCATGGATTACGCAAATGAAGAATTATGGTTCAAATTATTGATCCATTGTTCGGTTTGTTGATAGATAGAAAAAAGTGTTGATTCACTGTTCTAGTTTGATCTGCAGAAGTCCCCCTTAGTCTAAGGAACTGGCCAATCTGCAAAATAAATTTGTCCATCACAAGATAAAAGTATAGAATGTTCTTAAAATAACAATGATCCTGTTTCATATAAATACACTAGTGAACAGTGTAGTGGATATGCAATAATGGTGAAAATATTGAAATTTAGAATGACAAATAATACCAAATGTTTTATAAATAAAATTAAGATTTTTAGAGAAAAGGAATTGTGTATACAGTATATAGTTTAGCCATTTTATTTTTTACTGGATTACTGTCCTGATTTTTTTGGGAATTGAAAAGAGAATGAAAACCTTACATCCAAAAAAGCTTGCAGTTCACAATTATCATTCAGCAACATGCAGTTCTGTAAATGCAGCTTGAAAGGATCATTATTAATGATTAAAGCATGAAGTACAGTATAAGAGTTAATGACTCGTTACCCACTGTTTTTTTTTAAAACTCTTTGAAACTGTTTTATTTATTAATTATCTGACCTTTTGCATATGGCCATAAGAATTTTTTTTATGTATTTCAATTATACTTTAGAATGTGTTATCTTCACATGCATATTACAAGCAGCATACTGTACATTCTCAAGAGCTTTAGAAAAAGATTGCGGTGTCTATTGCACTATGGAAACTAATCAATAAAGCAGTTGTCAAGATCATTGCATTTTACATTTTATGTTGCCTCCTTTTTGAAGCCCTGGTATTTATAACAAGTATAACCTCATTAAAACTGTATAGTGTGTGTTTGTGTGTGTGTGTGTATATGATTTTATATATATATATACAGTGTTCGACAAGCGTATACATTTGCTCGCCCCGGGCGAGTGGATTTAACATCGTGGCGAGCTCCTATTGGCCCAAGCAGCATACGTTTGGTACTAGGTGGCGAGTAGATTTTTTTGTGTGGCGAGTAGATTTTTTGGTGATTTTTTTGGTGATTTGTCAACCACTGTATATATATATATATATATATATATATATATATATATACACCTGTCTAAGACATGTGAATGTGCACACAAGTAATATTTTTATATGATATATATAAATAAGTTTATTAAGTTTAATTAAGTTTAAAAAAAAATAATTATATATATGATTGATAGTGTACCATTTTAATTATGGAGGAGGGGAAAGTGGTGACAAAGTGAGAATATGATGTAAGGAGGGGGGAGGTCTGACATAAACAGCACTGGGATCTAAGCCGCCATTTTAAGTCAGTATCCATTTTAGGTTTTGTCTGAATGAAAGGAAATGAGAATGGACGTTTTGAAAGAGATTTTTGCTTCCAATTTTTAAAGTGATAATAAGCTGCACAGCTAACTACAAAAAAAACCTTGAAGAGAAGAGAAAAGTGCCAATGTTATGAAAATAAGAGACAGATAACAAACTGTCTCACATTCCGAGGGAGGTGCCCATGAAGTCCCATATGTAGAAGGGGGTAGGATGGTCCGTGGTTCACAGCAACTTCAGCAGCCAACGCATGGATGTCTAAAAAAACTTTATTGATCGCTAGCAGCAAACATCAGGCAACCACTCTAACATGTTTCGTCCAGGCTATGGACTTTTTAAAAAAAAAGTCCATAGCCTGGACGAAACATGTTAGAGTGGTTGCCTGATGTTTGCTGCTAGCGATCAATAAAGTTTTTTTAGACATCCATGCGTTGGCTGCTGAAGTTGCTGTGAACCACGGACCATCCTACCCCCTTCTTCCTGTGTCATCATTTCCGGAGGAGCACGCTGATGCCAGCTACACCAGAGGAGGAAGCCGCTGCAGAATTCCCTGCACCAACAGGGACGGCTTTTTCGTGAGTACTCCTAACCTCCACGTGGTATTTCAGGGAGATTATTGAGGCGGTTAGTGCCGGGCTGTGATTTACTTGGGGGCGCCCCTTAGGGAGGTGTCCCCCTGTACCTCTATCCGGCTTACTATTACCCAACTCCCTGTTTTCAATACCGGAGGCTTATTGTTTCATTAATCATTGCTGGGTCTCTCTTCAATCAAGTTGCCATAAAGTGTGTGCACTACCTGTTAGCAGCCTCGGTATACTGGGTAATTCCATATTCTCAAGTCCCATATGTAGAGGAAAGGTCACCGGCCCGTGTAAGGAATATTAGCTGAGTCATTTCATTTCTAATATGAATCCCATAATAATGCGATTAACTCGATGTGTTCATGTTCATATTTTGTTTATCTTATATGCTTACTTAGTGACGCACAAGCAACCTCGTTTAGGGGGCGTGGGCTTAGTATTTTGTGTATAAATAGGGCCTGTATGCCAGTATCTCGTCGGGGGAGATTTATTTTGAAACTGCCTCCTGCGTGTACACGTACACTGCAATAAACTTGTTTGTCATTCTGCAAAATGATCCTCAGATTGATGACTCTTATTTATTCACGCTTTTCACAGATGGTGCTCCAAATAGGGACCCAAATATACCGGAAGCTGAGCACCTGAAAAAAACACTCCTCGGTCACTCAAATATGAGCGCTCATAAGAATCAAGGTAAAAGGCACCTTTTGAGGAAAGCCTGAGTTTAAAAAGTTGTTTTGAGTGGTGTGTAGAGAGATGTGTTTTGAAGGGTGTTTCAATCTGGGTTGACGGGTTTACCTCGCAGTTTCAAATAAGTTTATTTGTCTGTTCCTGTATCCATATTAAAGTGTTATAGTCATTTAAGTTTTATTGGGACTAAGGTGAGAGTTCCGTTAAACGTTTTGGTGTTTTGTTGATGAAGGTGAGTGTTTGTATGCTTAAGGGATTGTTCAGACCGTCCTGGGTTGTGATAAATATTTTTTGTTGTCTGAGCAGGAGGGGTCCCTGATTGTACATTTGCTCTGTCTTGTCATTAGCATACCAAATGAGTTTATTTATGGATATATGTTTAGAAGGTCTTATCTATATCCATGTTATAAAAGTATAAGGTTTATCAGGACTGGGTTGGACCCGCTGAAGTAATTCAAGTGTTTTCTTGGGTATAGTTATGGTGAAAAAATATGATTGGGGAACAGTCTCGTGACAGGTCCTTATTTGCATATTTCAGAACAATAACATGCCAAAAGAGTTGTACGCAATCAGGAGTATTGTACAGGTCAATTAAATGTGATTACTGTAACAGGAGAATAATGGGAAACCAAAGTTCTCAAAATTTGCCGTTAGAGGTTGTGTGTCTGCAGACAAAAATAATAAAGAATGGATACAGAGAACAAGAAGAGACAATATAAATATGTTTTGTTGGCCAATGAAAAATACATACAAGTTCAAGTGAAAAAACACATGCAAGTCCCAGTGAAAAACACGCCACCCCAATGAAAAAAGTTTGTTTTCAATAAATTACTATGGAAGGAAGCGTGAAACTATGGGCAGCCGCACCGGTTTTCTTATTCGTAAGAATGCGAACGCAAGGGCTCATAGTGGAACCGTCTAACTTTCAGTAATCCCTGTGTGTCTGTGGCAGTATATATCTTTGGATGTTATGAGGTTTTTGTGGCTAAAGTTAGGCATGGCAGGCCCGGCTGACTGAAAGCCGCAGAAATCAGGTGTGAACTTATCAGCTTTTCCTTCCATTTCCCCACATGCAATAAGTGGTTATAAATCATTTCCTGATATAAACTCAAGTTTCGGTGCCGGCAAGTAAAATTGTTGCGCCCTTAATGGAGAGTTGCCAGATGTATTTGATACCCTAATGAATTTTTCCTGAATGATTACCTGTGTGAAAGATAAACCATGCTAAGTATCACGTGTACACAAATCACCATCCAAAAACTTGCAAGTACTTACAAAAACATGAATATTATTTACTCCCAATGAAGTCTAAATTTTTAAAAGGTGTTAAAAGGTGTACATCAAGTATAGAAGGATTAAAGAATGCGAAAAAGAGAGGGCCTACAGTATATTTAGCTCTGTCACTGGTGAAAGTTTAAAGGGTTTGTTCGTTTTGGCCAGACGGATAAGTGTTTTAAAACCAGGAGATACAGTATTCTTTTTTCATTCTGCTCAAATGTCTGCAAGAAAGAGAATCAGAACAGCAGCAGCACAGATCGTGCCCCCACCTTTTTCTCCAGCGCGAGGAATGTGCCAAGATACGAAAGTTAACTCAAAAGCTCCGGGAGCATCAGAGTAGTTTTAAAATCAGGTTATTTATGAGAATAAAGAAAGAGAAGGGAACTTTTATTAATTGAGTTGCAGGATGAAATTGTTTGGGAATAGGTGAAAAATGTTTTTCTTTTATTTGTTCGTTATTTTTTGTGATGTTGTTTGGCTGTGTATGAAAGAAGTTTTTGTATTGTGTGTTCTGTATTGTGTGTAACCAGTAAAAACACATTTCAATTTTATTTCTAAAGGATTAGGATATGTTTGGGAATATTTTGTGTTTAAATATGCGGGTAAAAGCTCACAAGCATTGTTTGAAGTATATATTGTATTGTGTGTTTTCATGTATATAACGCCATTAATATGCAAAGCGTTTCACAGGAGTGGTGCACGTTGTAATCATATAGGTAGCAAATGGTAAAGGTAAGAGGTCATGGAATAAGTGATCCAGACATAAAAGTAACATCAAGGAAGAGAAGTCCCTGCACTGAGGAGCTTACAATCTAATTGGTAGGTAGGGAGAGCATACAGAAGCAGTAGGATTTGATTAGAAGCCAGGAGAGGAATTTCAGGAGGGGAAAAGCAGAATCAGAGTTTAAAGAGTAGAGTGATTCTGGCAGCAGCGTTCAGGATAGATTGTAGGGAAGACAGGTGAGAGGCAGGAAGGCGGGATAGCAGGGGATTACAGTAATCAAGATGGGAGAGAATGAGGGCCTGAATCAGAGTTTTAATAGTTGAGCAACAGAGGAACAGTTGTATATTTGTGATATTGTGGAGGAAAAAGCGACAGGTTATAGAAATGTTTTGAATGAGAGAGGAGAATATGAGAGGAGTTGTGTGACACCTAAGCAACGTGCTTGGGCTACTGGATGAAAGAGTGTACTTCAAGAGCAATGTGGAAGGAGATAATAGGGTCAGGTTTGGGAGGAAGTATGAGGAAGTCTGTTTTTACCATGTTAAGTTTAAGGCAAAGGAGGGCCTTACAGGATGAGATAACAGAAAGACATTCAGAAATTTAGGTTTGTATGGCAGGTGTAAGGTCAAGGGTTGAAAAGTAAATGTGGGTGTCGTCAGCATAGAGGTGATATTTAAACCCAAGAGATGTCATCATGTCACCTAGAGAGAGTGTGAACAGAGAAAAGAGAGAAGTGTGGTCCACAGAGGCAAATGCTTCAGAGAGGTGGAGTAATATGAACAGTGTAATGACCTCTGTCTTTGGCAACATATAGGTCATCAGTTGTTTTAGTGAGAATTGTCTTCATGGAGAGAGCAGTGCAGAAGTCAGATTGTAGAGGGTTAAGGAGAGAATGGGTGTTGAGAAAATGGAGCAAGCAAGAGAATACAAGACAAGTTCAGTAGTGAGAAGGACAGGTAGGGTCAAGCTTGCTAATTTTGAATCATGGTATAGCTGTTACATGTTTGAAGGAGAATGGAAATATATCAGAGTAGAGGGAGAAGAGGAGATCAACAGTGATGGTGACATTCTCTTCTGATGCATTGGAAAAGGAGTCAAGGAAAGCAGGAAGAGAGCAGGAAGTGGTGTAGGATAGAAGGAGGAAACAAAGGGAATGTTCTGAAGTATGGATTCAACCTCTTTCTCAAAATAGTCAGCAAAGTCCTGAGGTGAGATGAAGGAAGAGTTAGTATGGGTTAGACTTGTGAGTGTTGATTAATGGAGAGAAGTAGGTTTGTTTAGCTTGAGAAAGGGCAGAATTGCAACAGCATAGCATAAAGTTGTAGTGAAGGAAGTCTGTGAAAGTATGAGAGTTCAAACAGAAGGCATTAAAAAGAACGAGTGGAGGGGGATAGCATGAGCATGTGGGAGCTATTATTGTATTAAGAAGTTATATAACCTCAGCATATAAAAGCCCGTTGGCTAATTTTTGAGAGGCCATAAAAATATAGTTCTTAGGGCTCTGGATAAAGCTCCATGTATTTAAACTTTAAGCAAAAGTTCCAATCCAATAATTATTATTTTTCAGGAAGAAGCCGCGGTGTGCCTTTATCTTATCTGTTCAGGGTCATTTGGCGAAACGCCCAGAAACAAGATGGCTTTTTGCCCGGGAACAAGTCTTATAAAATTATTTTTTTCTTTAGTCAAATGCAGAGTGTATTTAATAATATAAAGCTGACCATGTGCTCAGCACTTTGCAAAGAGATTATATAAAGCAAGACATTATTGTGAAGTCTTATACAAAATCATTTGTCTATTAACTGAATATGTGATGTATGTTATAACTTTTAACCGTTTATTTTTTTCCAAAGGTGTCCATTGTCACGGGAGACGCGCTTAATAACACATTTATATTTCGTGGGTCCTGATTGAGCAGAACAGGTTGAGCAAAATAAACTGAGATTTATTCCCTTGATAGGCAAACACACGACAACTGCAGAATAAACTTAATAATTACACTCACGGGTAGAGAAACAGAGGATAATGTCCAGAAAGGTGCCAAGCACCAGAAGATTGTCCTTTAAAATGTAGTCCATTTGCAAATTGCCAAATAAATAGCCAGTTCAATCCTTCTGTGAATGTGCAAAGTCTTTTCTGGTTCTCTGGGATTGGTCTGGATACCCAGGGCTAACAAAATCCTGAAGCAGGGCAAGTTTCCTTGTTGCGATGTCTTTTAACCCCTTGCGTTCTGGAATTGTAGCCGCTGTACTTAGATCTTATCCACTTGAAGAAATCAGGTAACAACAACAGCAACAACACAGGAATAACAGCAGGAACAACACAGGAATGAGGGGTACAGGCCTTTTTAAGGACAAGGGCCTGTGAAGTGTTACATTAGCCTCATCCCATTGGCAAGGAATTATCTTCCTCCTATCAGAACCTGCCATGTCACATGGGCAAATCCTACAGCCAGCTCAGGTAACTCTGAGCATGCTCAGTAAGCAGCTTGGTAGCACTGCTAAGTAAAAAGGGGCCACTCATTTCTGGGGACGCAATGTCTGGAGTTTGGTCCCAAGGTGTGAAATATCCAGGATGAGTAACAGGACCTGCAACTCAGAAACATCCTGATTAAGTGAGACTTTAAGAATCTGGATTCTTTCATCTACTAGACGCATCGGCATCTCCCAACTGGGGGGGGGGTCTTTTATGTATGCATAACATTTGTTCCTAAATTAGCAGTCTTAAAAGGGGAACAGCATATAATATTAACCCCTTCATCCCCAATACGAAATAGGGGTAACCAGCCGAGCCCACTGCCTTTATTAATGCGCTGATTACCCCCATTTTCGCCACATCTCCCCCACTCAAAGCCCCAGGTTTGCCCTGGCCACCTCGTCTGGTGGTTGGGCTGACCGGAGGGTTGTTGAAGTCATTAGGTCTTGGGGACGGTCCTATCTGGAGAGGCCATCAGCGTTCCCATGCTCACTGCCTTTCTTGTGCTGAATGGTAAAGTCACATTCTTGCAAGGCCAGGCTCCAGCGCAAGAGCTTGGCATTCTCTCCCGAAACCCTCTGCAACCAACTTAGGGGGTTATGGTCAGTGATAACAGTGAAGTGTCTGCCATAGAGATAAGGCTGTAACTTTTTGAGAGCCCATAATATGGGCCAAACACTCCTTCTCAATAGTGGCATAGGCCACTTCTCTGGGCAGCAACTTGCGGCTCAGGTAAACCACAGGATGCTCACTACCCCCATCCCCCACCTGGCTGAGCACCGCCCCAATACCAAAGTCTGAGGCATCAGTCTGCACCAGAAAGTTTTTGGAATAATCTGGAGCGGCCAGTATAGGAGCGCTGGCTAGTGCAGTCTTCAAAGCCTGAAATGCATCTTCACAGGCAGGAGACCAGACTACCAGCACAGACAGTCGCTTCTGGGTCAAGTCAGTCAGGGGTTTAGCAATGGCACTATACTGGGGAACAAACTTCCTATAGTAGCCTGCAGTGCCTAGTAACGCCATGACCTGCTTCTTGGTTTTGGAAGTGGGCCACTGCACTACTGCCACTACCTTAGCTGGTTCTGGCTTGAGGTGCCCTCCACCCACCCTATACCCTAGGTATAAGACTTCAGCCATCCCTACTAAGCACTTGGTGGGTTTTAAGGCAAGACCTGCCTCCCTAATCCTGGCTAGCACCGCAGCTACATGAAGTAAGTGTGATTCCCAGGAGTTACTGAACACAGCAATATCATCCAGATAGGCCCTTGCAAACCCTTGCATGCCCTCTAGCAAACGATTGACCAGGCGTTGGAAGGCAGCCGGTGCATTCTTCATCCCAAATGGCATCACTAAGAACTCATAGAGGCCACTTGGGGTGATGAACGCCGACTTCTCCCTAGCCTCCTGGGTCAAAGGGATCAGCCAGTACCCTTTACGGAGATCCAATATGTATAAACGTAGAGATTGACGCTCATAACACCTTGATAAAGTCCCGTGGGACGAAACATGTCGGTGTGTGGGCTGTGTTTCTGTCCCTGTGCAATTATCCAATAAACCACCCTCAGTTTTAGCACGGAGTTGTGCCCCTTATTCATTTTTTCTACAGGACTCTCCCTGCAGATTTCTACTTCAGCTGTGCTCCTTGCTTCCCTACACTCCCCTTTACGGAGATCCCTGGTGGTCAGATACCTTGCCCCCGCGAGTTCATCCAGCAACTCATCCATGCGGGGCATGGGGTAGGCATCTGAAACTGTCCCTGCATTGAGCTGCCGGTAGTCCACACAGAACCGGGTGGTCCCATCCTTCTTATGCACTAGGACTACCGGACAAGCCCAAGGGCTCTGGGATGGTACAATTACCCCTAGGGCCAGCATCTCCTCCATCTCCCTCTCTATACTGCCCTTCACCTCTGCTGACACTCTATAAGCGTGCTTATGCAGAGGTCTCAGATCCCCTGTAAGCACTGAGTGCTCAGTGATGTGTGTCCTCCCTGGCTTGTCCGTGAACAGAGCCCTATACTGCTCTAGCATAGCCCTGGCATCTGCCCTCTGCCTGACACTCAGCTGAGACCCTATCTCAACCTGCTCTACGGTACCCTCCTGCCTATCCTCCCCTAGGAAATCTGGCAGCACTATGTCCTCCTTGAGCATATGGATGTGATCGACTTTGGTCCTCCCTGTTTCCCTAACCCTGGCTAGCACTGCTGCTACCTGTCCTGGATACCAACCACTGATCTGCATGAAGCCAACTATCCTATCCCTGTATGTTCCCACATACCTCTGCACTCTCTCTAGTGCCCTCCTGACCAGGCAGTGGGAGGTAGCCAGAGCATTCCTCATCCTGAATGGCACCCTGAAAAACTCACAGAGGCCATTCTGAAGTCTGAAGACTGACTCCCCCTTTGCCTTCCTCTCTACACTGTCTGTCACCTCTGCTGATACTCCATAGGTATTCTTATGCAGAGGATGCAGATCACCTGGGAGCACAGACTGATCTGTACTATGTGCCCTGCCCAGCTTATCTGAGAACAGGACCCTAGGCTGCTCTACCTTAGCCCCAGCTTCTGCCCCTGCCTGCCTACCTCCCAGTGCCCCTAACTCAACTAGGACCCCCCTAGAAAACCCTATCCTACCTAAGAGGCCTGGCACTGCCTGAGCTACTTCCTGAAACATGTTCCCCATTCCTGGTAACAGGTTCAGGAGCATCTGCACATAATCACCCGCTTTACCCTCTGGCTGGCAGGCGTCCCAAGGGTAGCCAAAGTCTGCCACTGCCCCTGCGGGCTCCGGCCAGAAGTAAGGCTGCAACAGCTGGGTTCTCATGTGTGTGACCCCCTGATGCCCCACTAGTGAACTTGGGAAGGCTACCTGCAACACTTGCTGCCTACCCTCCCTGGGTCCCACTAACCGTCTTCTACCTGTCCAGCCCCTGGCTAACCCGGTAGAACCTGGCTCCCTACCCCAGAGCCCGTGGTGCCACAGCCTGTGGTCTGACCCCCCGCTTTCCCAGGACTCGGACGCCCGCAGTCCCATACCTTCTAAGCTGGGGTCAGCTTTCACCGCATCCCTATCTGCTGTCCCTAATTCTAACCACCCACCCTTAGTCTCTAAGTCAGGGGTAACAGGGACAGGTAAAGGGAACAGTAAGTCAGTCACTGGTCACGACTCAGTAGTCTGGCTTACCTGTCTGGTCTACGCAGAGGCCACTGGAACCGTTGGTCCCAAATGCAGGGGGACAGAGGTTGATTCTGCTGTGATTCCTGATGACAGGCTCTTAGGAATCGCCGCAACAGCAGGCAATTCCGCAGCAACCACACAGATCACAGGCTCCAGGTTATTGCTAAGGCGCACCTCAGCAGTTTCCCTGGACAAAACCCCCACCTCCCTCATGCTATGATTGGCACCCCCATCCAAAATGATCTGGGCACCCTGTAAGGACCGCAGCCCTCCATCAGGCATGGTTCTTTTCATCCCGGTGCCTGGGAGCAAATCTTCTGGCTGCACCAGAATAACAGCAGCACCCAAATCTGGCAAGCTCCCTGCTTGCCGGTCACAGAGGTAACCCACCGTGGGTGCCTGCTCAGGACATCAGCAGGCTGCATCTCGACTGATGCACTTGGACATCCTCGGCTCACTGCTGCTGGCTCTGAGGTGACAAAAGCAGCATCTGCCTGGGACATCCCTCTTGGTTGTGGCTCCATGGCGGTGCTCTGTTCCTCTGTGTGGGTCAGCCCAATCTGGGTTACTGGCCCTGCAGCTTGTGAACGTTGCCCCTGATGGGGTCCCCCAGACCGCTCACGGTCCGGGCAATGTGGCCGGATGTGGCCCACCTTGTGGCAATGATAGCACCGTCTCTCAAGCTTGAACTCCCCAGTATAGGGCGTGCTGCTGCCCACTGTATGTTTGGGAGTCCGCTGAGGTGCAGACAGGTCCCCCCTAGCCGGAATGGCTGCCTCTCTGGGGACTGCTGCGTTGCTCACCAAGGCTCTGCTGGTTACATCTTCATTTGCTGGCTCTGCTGCTTCCACAGCAGTTACTCTGGGAACATCCTGTTCCCCGCTGACAAGGTGGGAGTGAGGGGGCCTTCCAAGCGCTGTCGACAGGAGCTCGAGTCGCTGTTCATAGCTAAGCCCTTCTCCCCAGGCGGTGAGGAGTGCAATGAGTTCAGAGGTAGCCAGTCCGGTCGCCGCAGCGACTGATCCATCTGCACCCCCTGGCCCCACGCCACCCTCTTCCAGGCGGTCACTGACATCCTTCCCCTGTCCTTGCCGCCCCGTAGCTGGAGGGACCAGCACTCCGGGCTGAGTACTGTCTTCTTCCACAGCAGCTGGCGGGGCCATCCTGTCCTCATATTCTTCTAAGTCCTCCTCCAGCTGACTCTTTGACCGACCGTCTGTCATGAACCCGTACCCCACACATCTCTCCACTATCTGTGCCCGGTTCCAGGTACAAAACCTTCCTGAGCGTGGACTCATGGTGCCACTGGGGTATAGGTCCAGAGACCTGTGAATTATATCGTGCTTCTTTGGAAGTGTGTGTAAGTTGCCACTTGTCTGAGGAGCTTGCAATCTGCAAGGTCCTCACTATATTACAGAACACTGCAATATAGGCTCAATCAGTATCTCACCAGCTGCCACCAGTTTTAAACGCTTGTGATGGGAGACGCGCTTAATAACACATTTATATTTCGTGGGTCCTGATTGAGCAGAACAGGTTGAGCAAAATAAACTGAGATTTATTCCCTTGATAGGCAAACACACGACAACTGCAGAATAAACTTAATAATTACACTCACGGGTAGAGAAACAGAGGATAATGTCCAGAAAGGTGCCAAGCACCAGAAGATTGTCCTTTAAAATGTAGTCCATTTGCAAATTGCCAAATAAATAGCCAGTTCAATCCTTCTGTGAATGTTCAAAGTCTTTTCTGGTTCTCTGGGATTGGTCTGGATACCCAGGGCTAACGAAATCCTCAAGCAGGGCAAGTTTCCTTGTTGCGATGTCTTTTAACCCCTTGCGTTCTGGAATCGTAGCCGCTGTACTTAGGTCTTATCCACTTGAAGAAATCAGGTAACAACAACAGCAACAACACAGGAATAACAGCAGGAACAACACAGGAATGAGGGGTACAGGCCTTTATAAGGACAAGGGCCTGTGAAGTGTTACATTAGCCTCATCCCATTGGCAAGGAATTATCTTCCTCCTATCAGAACCTGCCATGTCACATGGGCAAATCCTACAGCCAGCTCAGGTAACTCTGAGCATGCTCAGTAAGCAGCTTGGTAGCACTGCTAAGTAAAAAGGGGCCACTCATTTCTGGGGACGCAATGTCTGGAGTTTGGTCCCAAGGTGTGAAATATCCAGGATGAGTAACAGGACCTGCAACTCAGAAACATCCTGATTAAGTGACACTTTAAGAATCTGGATTCTTTCATTTACTAGACGCATCAGCATCTCCCAACTGGGGGGGGGGGGGGGTCTTTCATGTATGCATAACATTTGTTCCTAAATTAGCAGTCTTAAAAGGGGAACAGCATATAATATTAACCCCTTCATCCCCAATACGAAATAGGGATAACCAGCCGAGCCCACTGCCTTTATTAATGCGCTGATTACCCCCATTTTTGCCACATCCATAAGCAGTGGTTATTGTCAAAATTGCTGTGTAATCTACAATGGGTTTGCCAGGAAGTGGTGAATTGGGAGTCACCTCTCATTTGTGGGTGTGTCTGTGCATAGGGTTAAATACAGGGGATACATAGTTGCAAAAGCAGTTACATAAGTGAACAGGGTATACATTATATACAAGGCATTTCAAATTTTTAGCAGAATAGTTACAGTGGAGTGTTTGGGTAAAATCAAGATTAGGATTGGTTAGGGAAATTTGTATGGGTAAAATAATTGCTTAATTGGGGGTGAATATTTTTTCCATGACAGTGGATAGTATTGGAGAAATGAGATTGGTCTGTAGTTTGAGACAGTGTTTTTTGTCCCCACTTTTGAAGATTGGGACAAACTCTGGCAGTTTTCCAGGTCTTAGGGATATGGCCTGCAGACAGGATAGAATTAACTATGGAAGCAATTAGTTTGACAATGGCTGGAGCATCAAGTCTTAGGAAATTAGATGGTATCAAAGTCAGGTTCACATTGGCTACTTAGTTTTAATTTGAGGAACATTAATAGGGAATACCTCTGTCTATATGCAGATGCTAAGACAGGAGTAAACACATTGATACAAGAATGTATTCCTACGTATAAATTATCTCCCTATGGGAAACTATGGGATGATTTATGACTAACAGAAAAAGAAATCTGCATGCAGTTGGAAGCTGCAGATTGTGAACTCTGCTCAAGCTGAGGAGGGAATCTAATCCAAACAATTGCTAGGGGGGGGTGGTGCTCACAGGGAGTGTACACATAGTGAATATAAAGAAAGAAAGAATCCCTTTAATGTGGCACTAGAGAGGTTCACCCTAAATAAAACTTAATTTTATTATACCTGATTAAAATAAATTGTTTGGAATAACCACATACAAAAACAAACATACAATGATATTAAAAGACGGAGAGGTGTGATAGGGTGTTTAGTGGAGGTATCATTATATATAAATACCTCTCTAATTAATACTTAATAGACCGTATAGTAAGGGTGATCGCTATACTAAATAGGTATAGGTATATATCAGACCCCTAAACCAAAGCAACGGAAGGAGGTGAAGGCAGATGAATATGCTTAACTATTGAGTGTAAGGCTGAGTATACTGCTGGCTGAGTTGAAGCAGCCACTACTCACTGCACATGGTGTAACCAAATACACTGTTGTAAGCTCTATTGTGACAGGTCTAGTGTGAGGCCAGCCACATTCACTGCAGATATATAATAAATCAACCCTAGGGTCTGAGTGCTCTTGCTGCCCACGAACGCAGTCTACGAAGCACTCAGACAGTATGTAACCCACACCTCACCGATGAGCCGACGTCACGTGACGGTGACGTCATACGTACCCTACGTACGTTTCACCGTAACTGGCTTCATCGGGGGCCTTTTAATATCGGGGGTCTTTTAATATCATTGTATGTTTGTTTTTGTATGTGGTTATTCCAAACATGACTTATGACTATCAGCAGTCCAAAGGAACGAATTAAGGACCATGTTATTGGTAATAAAACAATAAGTCGTATGCAACTAATACATTGTTTGAGTCTCTTTAGGCAAAGTTGAAAGTAAACCTACTCGAGATGGGGTTAATAGTCAAATATGTCCTACGCAAGCATGCTCGACATCCCAGGTGAAAAGGCCTATAGTAACCACCAATACAGCAATTAAAGTGGCAGAGTTCTTTTCCTGGACCCTAAGTACAGTAAAGCTTGTTCCAGCTCCACCAAAGACCAAAGTCACCTAAAGCACAGCCGCATCAAGTTAACGTCTTGCCGAGTCAAAACTCTAACCGTTAACCAACGAGGAAAATAAGACACCATTCTAAGGCCCGGTTTTATCAGAACATTTCATTTGTTCAAAGACTCAATATTTTTATTTTTAGAGTGTGTTAAGTTAGAAATTTAAGATGTATGTACAATTGAGCCTTGATGGGAGGATTGGTTTCCTGGAAGCGTGGCTAGTGAAAGCTCTTGTATGTGTTTTGGCAGTACTCATCACTCTCTATGTATGTGTCATGTGCAGCAAATCTTTGATCCAGAAGTGTGTTGCACCTCCACCGAAAGGAGGGGGTCACCCAGGGGCGTGTGTCAGCCACAAGGAAAGGATGATAAGTCAGCCTTTTTGACCCATCGCAGACATCATCTGTTCTGATATTCTGAGTGAATGATGTATGCAGTGCGTGCAGGGGTGATGATCAGGCATTTGCTTTCACCGATACCAACCCCTTTCAATTCTCAGTAATAGAATGTTGTGATGATTCTGAAAATATATGATGATAGATATAGATGCCATTTCCATTATCTAGCAACTGCATACCCAAAGAAAGGTTGCTTGCATAAAATAAGGTTTTTTAGTATTATGTGTATAATTTCTGTATTTTCCCATTTTTTTAAGGGAACCTCTTTAAAGGGTGTATCGCACACTAGGAACAAGAATCAATTTATGGGTCAAGTGTCTCCACCAACCAATGAAACCTGTGTAAAAATGTATGTTCAGTCATATAACAATTTACAGGAAGGATGTGGCCTTAGTTTTGCAGTTTTTAATTTCATTATTAAACCAAGAACAGGTTTGATTAGGCTTATGGCCTTACAAAACAGAATTGCTTTAGACTATGTTTTAGCTTCAAAAGGAGGGGTATGTGCCCTAGTTGAAGAACAATGTTGTGTTTTCATTCACGATCAGAGTGGTAATGTGCAGCATGAACTAGATAAAATAGAAGAGATTCAAAAGAGGCTTAGAAAGGAAGATGGGATGGAATGGGACCCTTGGGGTTAGGTGGATGGCTTAGATCACTTGGAGCAAAAACTTTTGAATGCTTTGGTTTGTGTGGGGGTGTTACTTGTTGTCATATATGTGTGTGTCACATGTTGCAGAGGTATGATCCACAAATTGCTACCCCCTCCTCCAATCTGATGCCACTTTTTGCAGATGCCAGAAACAGCAGTCCGTTGAAGAAAGAAGATGCCGATCACAATTATTCAACTCCAAAAGACATGTTGGGGGCCACCGCACCATACGAGACTATGACAGCAGGAGGGGAACACCCTCTCCCTTTCACTCCAGTGAATACATACAAACAGTATCAGATGATGGAGCACCCCAGTATACAATACGAGTCTGTCTATGTGTCCCTGGACTAACATCATAAACTTAATTCTCAAAAGCATGTTTTTAGAATAAAAAAGGAGGGAACTGACAAAGTGAGAATATGATGTAAGGAGGGGGGGGGGAGGTCTGACATAAACAACACTGGGATCTAAGCCGCCATTTTAAGTCACTATCCATTTTAGTTTTTTTCTGAATTAAAGGGAATGAGAATGGACGTTTTGAAAGAGATTTTCGCTTCCAATTTTTAAAGTGATAATAAGCTGCACAGCTAACTACAACTATAACTACTCTTGAAGAGAAGAGAAAAGTGCCAATGTTATGAAAATAAGAGACAGATAACACACTGTCTCGCATTCCGAGGGAGGTGCCCATGAAGTCCCGTATGTAGAGGAAAAGTCACCGACCCGCATAAGGAATATTAGCTGAGTCATTTCATTTCTAATATGAATCGCATAATAATGCGATTAACTCGATGTGTTCATGTTCATATTTTGTTTATCTTATATGCTTTACTTAGTGACGCACAAGCAACCTCGTGTAGGGAGCGTGGGCTTAATATTTTGTGTATAAATAGGGCCTGTATGCCAGTATCTCGTCGGGGGAGTTTTATTTTGAAACTGCCTCCTGTGTGTGCACGTACACTGCAATAAACTTATTTGTCATTCTGCAAAATGATCCTCAGATTGTTGACTCTTATTTATTCACGCTTTTCACAGTGGTACGAAAAGTAAAGAGGGATAGGAAGGGGGGAAGGGTACATTTCCAAACTTTCTCTGTTCATGGTACAAACAGTAGTGCTTTATTTAAAAAAACGTAACATCTTAACTCTATGTCTGCTGCATCCACTCAGTTCTTCCGTTATGAATCAATGCTCATTCGCATCCCCATGGTTCCCAAATCATCAAGAACCTGTTGTACCTGTCCTGAATGAAACTGGTAAGTTTCTGCATTGTCATTATATAGTTTAGCTTACTTTTGCCTGCTGTTATTGTCGAAGGGTCATTTTGCTTCCAGTGCCTAGCTATTACCGCTTTGGCCCAGGATAAAAAGCTTGTCCATGTTCCTCTCCATATCCTCTACTGGTCTCAAAATTAATAATGTTTCACAATTAGATTGTAACCTTTTCGGAGCAGGGACTCCATTCCCTAAATGTTACTTTTATGTATGAAGCACTTCTCCCATTTATGTGTTATTTATATTATTTGTTATCTATATTATTGTCACGTATTACCGCTGTAAAGCGCTATGTACATTAATGGCACTATATAAATAAAGACATACATACAAACATGGACAAAAAAACAAACAAAAGCGCAAGCTCCATAGCAGGTAACTGAGTAAAAAATAAGGTACATTAAGAATGTGCACTTACAGGATTTTAAACAGAACCATTCGTGGGAGAGAAATCTCTTTTGTGGTCATCTGCGATGGTAGGGGGAGTCCCAAATAGGCAGAGTAGATGTTAACAGCCCAGAGCCACCACAAACTCCTATCACGAGTTGGCAGCAAGATAGGAAGGCATTCAATGCTTGCACGTCCTTTGCTCCCTCATACAGAAGTTGCTAGCACTTGAAAATGCCGCCAGCCGGAGCGCAAGGAAGCCAGGGACTCCAAGTACACCAACACAAACACGTTGACGTCAAAGCCCTACGCGTTTCGTCACACTGCGCGACTTCGTCAGGGGATATGTGATTGGTCGAGGACAGCCAATGAAATAGGCTGAATCAAGTAAACCTATTTTCAAATTGGTTCTTAGTTTCACCAAAAATCGTATCAATATAAGATTGCTATAAATCACAACATTACAATGAATAACAACAAAAAACATCAATAATTATGTTGTTCACACCATACAATTAAAATAGCTAAAACTAATCAATTAATTATATATTATCTCAACTTTCACAATTGCGTGTTAGAGAAAGCTGTCTCCCTATTACCAAGCTAGGTTTCATCAAATATGGAAGAAAAAAATTATATATATACAAAATTGAATTTTAAACCTAAACCTATAATAATTTTAATTCCAAAAAATAACTCAATATTGTAATATAATATAATAATACAGCACAAACAACCATATACCACTATACCATATGAAAAATAAAAAATAAAGAATAACTGTAAAATTGAAAATCAACCTATTTAATTCTTTGTGTGATGAGAACAACATTCACAAAACAATCTTTACATTATATATGCTAACAAAGAAATTCATAAATTGATAATTCATATAGTGCATTAATATAAATATAATCTAATTACATATAATAACAGCAATTATTACATAATTTTTTTTACTAAAATTATTAAAAAAGGATAAAGGAAAAAACTGGATTAACTATTACGTAACACCTAATTTAAGGAAATATTATATAATATAGAGGAATCCCCTCCAAAAACACAGAACCCTATCCTAGGATAGGGAGAGAGGAACCAAAGTAGCAACCAGAGCAGCAAGGCAGAGAACATTTTATATCCTCTTATGCGCTACTTAATTTTTGTGTTGTCTTTGTAATATATATATATATATATATATATATATATATGCAAATATAGCTGTATGCTCATCTGCATGTCTTAGGCAGGTCTGCAACCCCGCCTTTCCCCATTATCACCCAGCATACAGCACTTCCACTGCAGCAAGGGATTCTGGGAAATGACATGCAAATGAGCACACAGTGTCACTTTTTGCCTCAATAACCATTTTTAACATGGTTCCCTATAGGCTTAAGCTTGCTGCATGGTCACAGCTTTGAGCACAGCCAGGGTTAAGGTGCATACCCAGAAAACCACCCACAGACAGCTGTTTCGACCTTGATGGGTCTCATCAGTGTGGGGTTGATTTTACTGGGAATGCAAGAGAGGCTTATGGGATAGGCCAAACCATACTACTGAGTTAAGTTATGGTGAGTAAAAAAAGTGACAAAAACCCTCAATATATATATATATATATAGCTTAGTAGCTGCTATAAAAGAGGTCATAATCACAATTATATTTTTTGTTTGAGTGGAACATTTATTTTGGACTTTTTCCTTTTTTCACAATCACGTTATGGTTTGTAGATATTATTAGGTTAAATTGTGGTAATTTTATTTTAATATTTTTATATGTTATTATAATTCAACATTTATCAGTGTTATTTTATATCCTCTTTAGCGCTACTTAATTTTTGTGTTGTCTTTATACATACATACATACATACATACATACATACATACATACAGTACATACATATTCCATGGGTAACCACGGAAAAAGCCTTAAGAGCAAACTCTCCGCATATGTATCATAAAGAATAAAAAAAGTGCATTGAATGTGTAATAAACAGAATTAATCTACTCACTAATAGATGTTAGGAGGAATTGGATAAGGGTGTACTGAGCCTAAATGAAGATAGGAATACAGGAACTCCCCAGGTATTTGAAATAAAGAGAACATATACAGTACAGCACAGTTGATAAAATTTGCATGGAGCAGTGAGCCCATACAAACTCACATGCTCCCCAGATTAAAAAGGGTTGTGACCACTCTGGGTCTGCGGCATCGGTGCTCTGCTAACACACAGCCGAAGATAGTAGCTGCAGAAACTTTGCTTCCCAGGTCTCCCAGGTCCCGCTGGTGAGTCACATTTCCAGGTTCCCCCGGCGGATGACGTCACCTCGTTGGCACAGACAATAGGAGCCTTCAATCCGGCAGCAACTTCAGTGTAAGGAACAGCAGTCCTGGCACTCACAGCACTTTTGGAGATAGCACAAGACCACCCTACGCGTTTTGTTCCACTAACACACCAATGCACCCATGAGGAAGTTCCCGTCAGTGGAAAGAAACTCATAGGGTGGTCTTGTGCTATCTCCAAAAGCGCTGTGAGTGCTGAGCCTGCTGTTCCTTGCTCTAAAGTTGCTGCCGGATTGAAGTCTCCTATTGGCTGTGCCGACGAGGTGATGTCATCTGCCGGTGGAACCCGGAAGTGTGACTCGCCAGTGGGACCCGTGAGACCTGGGAAAGCCAAGTGCCTGCAGCTACTATCTTCGGCTGCGTGTGAGCAGAGCGCTGACGCTGCAGACCCAGAGTGGTCACACCACTTTTTTAATCTGTGGAGAATGTGAGTTTGTATGGGCTCACTGCTAATTTTCATGCAAATTTGATCAAATGTGTGATACTGTATATGTTCTCTTTATTTCATATACCTGGGGAATTCCTGTATTCATACAGTGGCAGCCGATCTGAGTCTAAGTCGGCTAGATCCGCGGCTCTCAGATTATCCCGGTTAGGTCAGTACACAGTCTGTGTGTGCGTGCGCAGTAATTGTAAATTTGCATATTTAAAGTATACATGCATTTGCAGTGCTGTTCTGCAGCACAGTATGTCTCAGTATGTCTCATTTGAAAATTGTTGAAACGCATAGGCGTGTACTGTACTGTAATAGTGACAAATTTCGGCATATACAGCGCTATCCTCTCGCTCAGGATAATTAACTGCACTGCAGGGTATTTCATCTTCTTATCTTCTCTACACAACATTCCTTTGAATGTGTGTCTGGTTTCAATCACATTCCTGCTTGACAGCAGGAATTTACTGCGCATGTGCCTGGAACTTCGCCCACCACTGCTTGCTTGCCTGAGTGAGTGACCAAAAAAAAATTAATTTTTTTTTTATTGTAATTTTTTTTTCTCCACAAGCCTGCAAAAACCATCTTACTGTATTACGATATTCAATCTGGGCTGTAGCTTTTGACTGCGACCCTGTGCGTTTGACTGCACATGGTTGATTTGTGTTCTTTTTACGTACTGTATTTGGGGGTGTATTATTATGATGAACTGCCTTTTGAAATTAAAGTATGTCTTTAGCTTTGAACTTCATGCAGCTTTACCCTGTAGCCCCTCCCCCACGAACGCTAGCTCAAGGATTTGAAATTCCACAGAGTCGTTAATTTTCTGAATCTTGCCATTGTGTTCTTAATCCGTCCATAGCCGAGCTACAAAGCCTCATTGCGCCTGCGTTTAATTCTCCTTGAGACGGGAGCTTTGAGGCTTTGTTACGGCAATGTTTTGGAAAATCCCTTCTCGAATTTGATTTGCACAGAGCATCACCTTGATATTATAATAATAATAAAAATAGCATGTTTTTGTATAGTGCTGCTAGTTATACGTAGCGCTTTACAGAGATATTTTGCAGGCACAGGTCCCTGCCCCGTGGAGCTCACAATCTATGATTTTGGTGCCTGAGGCACAGGGAGATAAAGTGACTTGTCCAAGGTCACAAGGAGCTGACACCGTTAATTGAACCAGGCTCCCCTGCTTCAAACTCTCAGTGCCACTCTGTCTTTTACTCACTGAGCCACTCCCTCTCATATTATGATATTCAATCTGTGCGTTTGCCTGTACATTGTTGATTTCTGTGCTTTTTATGAACTGATTTGGGGGTTTATTGATCAAATTATTATGATGAACTGCCTTTTGAAATTACTGTACTCTACTCTACAGTATGTAATTTCTTTGAACTGCTGCACAACTAATCCTTCATCCCTCCCCCATGCAAACACAAACTCTTTTCGACAGACACCTCCACAGAGTCATTAATTTTCTGAAGTTAGTCATTGTGTTTTTAATCCATCCCTAGCCGAGTGTCAATCGCCTCACTGTGCCTGCGTGTACTCTAATCCTCTTTGAGATGGGAGCTTGCTGCTTACTGCACATGAGTCACCCAATCCCCCCCCCTCTCCACAGAGTCGTTAATTTTCTGAATCTTGCCATTGTGTTCTTAATCCGTCCATAGCTGAGCTACAAAGCCTCACTGCACCTGCGTGTAATCCTCTTTGAGATGGGAGCTAGCTGATTACTGCACATGACTCACCAAACCCCCCCCCCCAACCCTTTGAGGCTTTGTTTACGGTAACACTTTGGAAAATCCCTTCTCGAATTTGAAATGTAAATCTGATTTGCACAGCATTGTGAGAATTGAGAGTTAAAAAAACATTAACTGAGTCATGTTGTTTTGTCATTCATTCTTATTCATTTGTGTACTGTGGGTGTGGGGGGGTGGGTGTTGTCAATGATTATGATTAGCCGGAAAATAAATAAATATTTATTTTATTTTATCAGGAACCAAAAAATACAAATATAAAAATAATCATGAATAATACATAATGCAGTCTTTATTAAGTTCTTCTGGCAGATTGAAATTGGATAAACATTTGTAAAACATGGGGAAACATGAATAATGCACATTTATAAGAATATTATTTAATAATATATACTGTAATGTATAATATATATATATATATATATAGTAATATAATTTTTTCCGTCTTTATCTTGTTCCTCATTCTGTGTACAGTACAGTAGTTCATTGAGAGAGGAGAGGTTTTGTGTACATCATTACTGCTGTATATATACTGTACATTTGACTGTACAAACAGATTAGACTGGACACAACACCACACCTCCCCCCAGGCCACCCTTTTTTCCTGAAACGACAAGAAAACCAAAAATTAGTGCAGTTAGGTGCATACTGTATTATGGCATTGTGTTATGTGTAGTACTACTGTACATGGCTGGTGCTGCTTTCTCTGGAAAGAAAAAAATTGAGCAGTTAGTAGGCAGTTACTGTAGTACTGTCAAACTAGTCTATACTAGAACTACTGTATACTCTGACTACTGTTAAATACTATGTACTGTAACCTGATGGCTGGTGCTGCTCTCTCTGTAAAGAAAAAACTGTAACTACTGTATACTCTGACTATTGGGAAAGAAAAAATCTGTGCCATACTTACCTGTATCATACTTTACTTACAATATTACAGCACAGTACTACTTTCTTGATGCTTGCCCATTACGCGCGATCACAATGGGCAACACAGTCGCAATATGGTCTATATATTTATTGCAGCGTTCCACAGTGAGTACATCGTTCCAAAAACTCATTATGCCTTTCAACAACTCGTCCTTTTTGGAGGGTTTCACCACTTTCCGGATATGGTCCTTCAGCTGATGCCAGACCATTTCGATCGGATTGAAGTCTGGCGATCTGTCATTAGAAAAAAAGGACAATTAGTTTAAGAGATACAGTACACAGTAAAAACAGTGGGGAAAAAATGAGACACGGTTACCGCACTTACTCCGCTGGCGTCTTCACCCAGTTGATACCGCGCTCAAGGATATGCGCAGTTGACGCGGTGTGCTTCGGATCGTTGTCCTGGTAGAAGCGGTGACCATTCGGGAACTCGCGTGTGATGTATTGCACTATCTCAGGGACAATGTTGTCTTGGAAGAAAGCTTTATTCATGATTTCTATAGCAAGAAAATAAAAGTGCTCAAAAAACTGCACAATAGTACATTACAGTGCATACAGTAAGGCTACACTAGTAAAGCACAGTGCATAAGGCTACATTATATTTGATATATTTTACCTTCAAAGATGACAATGCATCCTGGTCCATGCCTAGAGATGGCACCCCACACATGCAGCTTCACGGGGTGTTTTGGCCGCGGCTTCAAAGATATGCAGCCTTTTTTGTGAAATGCAAAGGTTGCAAATCTCTCCAGCGACACAGTAGACTCGTCAGTGAAGATGCAATCCTGGAAAGTTTCCCCACTGTTGATCCATGCCTGGGCCTGGACCACTCTTTTGATTTTGTTTGCGTCCCTTATCATGGGGTACGCTCTGTAATGAAAAGGAATAAATAGTTTTAGCTGTACAGTACAGTTTCCTAAACAACACTTTTACCTCCTGTACTGTCCAGTACTAACCTCACACGTCCATATTTCCATCCAATGCTGCGTCTCATTTTCTTTATGCTGGTCTCGGATACAGTGAGATTGTGTTTTTCCTGCAGAGTGTATTTGACCCTTGATGCACTCTTCTCATCATTCTCCTCACTTATTTTGTCCACCAGAAGAGTTGTCTCCCTACAATGTAAAGAAAAACAATCCGGTAAGTAAAAATATTAGAGACAGTATATCAACAGGATACAATTTATTGTTCTATTAATATGCTGCAATATAAAATATATATATACAGTGGTGACACATCTTATTCTAACATTGCCCGCACTGCAGTATGCGTGCGGGCCGCGTGGTGACGAGGCATGTCCGCGCATCACTGTGACGTCACTGTCATGTGGCGCGCCCGGCTTCCCCGGCTTCCCCGACATCCCCTGAAGTTGAAGTGAGGTAAGTGGAGGTACGGGGAAGCAGAAGGGGCACAGCAGGAGCAGCCAGGGGGTCGGGAAGGGACAGAAAAATGCGCGCGAGTGGAGGGGAGTGCACGGAGGAGATGCGGCTGGCGCCCGGTCTAGTTTCAGCGCCAGCCGGAGTAAAGCCCCGGTCAATTACGGGCAAATGTTTGAATAAGATGTGTCGCTACAGTACTGTTGTAATATAAATATAAATATACAAAATATATATACTGTTGTAATATAAATATAAATATACAAAATATATATACTGTTGTAATATAAATATAAATATACAAAATATATATATATACTGTTGTAATATAAATATAAATATACAAAATATATATACTGTTGTAATATAAATATAAATATACAAAATATATATACTGTTGTAATATAAATATACAAAATATATATACTGTTGTAATATAAATATACAAAATATATATAGTGTTGTAATATAAATATAAATATACAAAATATATATACTGTTGTAATATAAATCAACAGAAATAACAAAAATATTAGATACAGTACTGTAGATGTACAGTACATTTTTTGATATAATTTTTTTTAAAGTTTTATAAATATACTTACGCGTTAGTTACCCTTGGTGCCCTTTTGCGTTCTCTGTTTTTTCCGTGTGCATGATAGCTCATGGTGGTTGCTGGCACAACGAGGCCAGAAGTAGCTAACCAGCGTTGGATAGCAGCAATTCGATGTCCGCTCGTGTACATCTCCTTAATTCGCATGCTGAGATCCTTGGAAATCTTTTTTTTTTTTTTTATAACTTGTATTTTATTGTGAACAATTGCATGGTATACAGAGTGAACATTATATACATACAAAATATAAAATAACACATGTAATGTGGGCCTTGAATCACGTATATTAGAATCGCACAACTTTTCGAGCCCTACTCGGTCGTGTGAGTGCAGGTGAACAAATAATAATAAATAATAATAAATAATAATAAAAAAAAAAAAAAAAAACAGAAGGGAAGGGTTGGGGGGGGGGGTAGAAGGGGAAGGGGAGGAGGTAAGGGTGGTTGGTAGGGAAGGATATAACGAAGCTAACTTTTCTTGAGGCATAAGTGGCATATGGGATGTAAAGCTATAACTAGGGCTCTATTCAGCTTTAAGTAATTGATCCCATTGTGTGAGTGGGGGTAATTATTTTACTTTCCCGAAGGAGAACGCATCTCTTACTATCAAAGCCAGATTGTGTCACGCTCTACCCCGGGGATGTCTGTCTGTGCTAACCAAGGGGTCCAGACTTTTAGAAAGTTATCGCCAGTATCATTAACTAAACTTGTTAATTTTTCCATCTGGCAGATAAACCAAATACGATTCCGAATCTTTGGGATAATTGGAATATCGGGGCGTTTCCATAGTGCTGCAATCTCACACCGTGTGGCTATTGCAAAATGAGCAATTAATTTGTTATGTGACTTTGATAAATCCTTTAAAGGTCTGTTTAAGAGAAACAGCCAAGGGTCAGGGGGAATAGAGAGGTCAAAAATCCTCTGGATCCAATTTCTGATTTTTTCCCAAATTTGGGTTATCAACGGGCAAGACCACAGCATATGTAACAGATCAGCTGTTCCTCCACATTGTTTGGGGCACAATGGGGAGGACCCTGGTACGAATTTCGATAATTTTAGTGGGGTGAGGTACCATCTCATAAGAACTTTATATGCGTTCTCCTTCAGTGTGGTGCATATGGAACTTTGGTGCCAATACGGAATATGGTGCTGGCACAACGAGGCCAGAAGTAGCTAACCAGCGTTGGATAGCAGCAATTCGGTGTCCGCTCGTGTACATCTCCTTAATTCGCATGCTGAGATCCTTGGAAATCTTTTTAACAGCCATTGCTGCGAGTAGAAAGAAATACAAACACAAGAATGTATATTCGATGTTTAGTCGATGTGTATTCAATGTGATGTGAATCCACAAAATGGTTGGTGTATTTATACGGTAATGACTCACATTAGAGTACGCCCACTTTCATCACCTGTAACTCGCCGCCATGCATAAAAGGTTACACACTTTGCATAGCCCACCACTCGATGATCTTTATCTGAACTTGCCCTTGTCCAGATACTGCATTACTGTATGCCATCTGCTTCCATGGATCAACCCCCGATTCTACGGACGCAGGAACACACTCGCCTCTGCCGTGCCTGTCAAGCAGAAAAAGCGAAAGGCGGTTGCCATTTCCACTCCAAGGCAAAAGCGACAGGCTAAGGCCAATAAAGAAAACCTTCAACGGAGCAACGGATGCTACATATGGATCAACGGATGATACATATGGATCAACGGATGCTAGATATGGATCAACGGATGCAACATATGGATCAACGGATGGAGAAGATAGAGGCTGACATAGCAGGTATACATCATTTGCTCGGTGTTAATGCCCCTGTTTCCCCGACGCTGGAGCAGGGGGTGACATGGATGTGATGAATGGGAGCATCGACCCCCTTCCATCACCAAGCACACCCCCTCCACCAGAAGATGTAGTGTACATGTATGCTGTTGAGGAGGACATGACAACCCCGTCAAGACCACAACAGGAGACAACACGGCGACCAAGACCGGAGGAAAGCTTCCTCCCAGACAACATACCATCGCCCGTCGCCTCAAGCACACCCGCTCCCAGAAGACCTACATTGGCTAGCATCGATACGGTGCCCGACATCACCCTGTGCGATCTGCCACCGGCGCTCAGGGAGAAGTATAGGGTGATGAGTGCTGGTGCACCCCACAAGTATGCCTTGTTACTTTTTAAGCACCATGTGCCCTGCTCTTTGTACTGCGACTGGGCCTTCAGAGTGAACTACGAAGGAAATTGCGTAAAAAAGGCGCTTCCTGCCAATTTAAGAAAGACCATTCTGGGGGAATTGCGGCGCTTTTATACAATACAGATCCTGTAATGAAAGGCGTTCGAGACTGCATTAATGGCATTTTGCGCCATGCAAGGAATCGGCCATGGACGGACAATGTGGTGGACTTTCTGGTTTAATCATGGGAACTGTAAGACCATACTGTTGTGCTGAACTGTGCTGTACATGTTTTGACCTGCTGAACTTAAATAAAGGAGATGTTTTGACCTGCTGTACTGTATTTAACTTACTGTTTTAACTTGCTGTATACACACACACAGGACCTGCAAAATTCCAGTCCCTGAGGGCTGCAAACAGGCACGGTTTTCAAGGTTGTCCTGAACTTTGCATAGCCCACCACTCGATGATCTTTATCTGAACTTGCCCTTGTCCAGATACTGCATTACTGTATGCCATCTGCTTCCATGGATCAACCCCGATTCTACGGACGCAGGAACCCACTCGCCTCTGCCGTGCCTGTCAAGCAGAAAAAGCGAAAGGCGGTTGCCATTTCCACTCCAAGGCAAAAGCGACAGGCTAAGGCCAATAAAGAAAACCTTCAACGGAGCAACGGATGCTACATATGGATCAACGGATGATACATATGGATCAACGGATGCTAGATATGGATCAACGGATGCAACATATGGATCAACGGATGGAGAAGATAGAGGCTGACATAGCAGGTATACATCATTTGCTCGGTGTTAATGCCCCTGTTTCCCCGACGCTGGAGCAGGGGGTGACATGGATGTGATGAATGGGAGCATCGACCCCCTTCCATCACCAAGCGCACCCCCTCCACCAGAAGATGTAGTGTACATGTATGCTGTTGAGGAGGACATGACAACCCCGTCAAGACCACAACAGGAGACAACACGGCGACCAAGACCGGAGGAAAGCTTCCTCCCAGACAACCTACCATCGCCCGTCGCCTCAAGCACACCCGCTCCCAGAAGACCTACATTGGCTAGCATCGATACGGTGCCCGACATCACCCTGTGCGATCTGCCACCGGCGCTCAGAGAGAAGTATAGGGTGATGAGTGCTGGTGCACCCCACAAGTATGCCTTGTTACTTTTTAAGCACCATGTGCCCTACTCTTTGTACTGCGACTGGGCCTTCAGAGTGAACTACGAAGGAAATTGCGTAAAAAAGGCGCTTCCTGCCAATTTAAGAAAGACCATTCTGGGGGAATTGCGGCGCTTTTATACAATACAGATCCTGTAATGAAAGGCGTTCGAGACTGCATTAATGGCATTTTGCGCCATGCAAGGAATCGGCCATGGACGGACAATGTGGTGGACTTTCTGGTTTAATCATGGGAACTGTAAGACCATACTGTTGTGCTGAACTGTGCTGTACATGTTTTGACCTGCTGAACTTAAATAAAGGAGATGTTTTGACCTGCTGTACTGTATTTAACTTACTGTTTTAACTTGCTGTATACACACACACAGGACCTGCAAAATTCCAGTCCCTGAGGGCTGCAAACAGGCACGGTTTTCAAGGTTGTCCTGAACTTTGCATAGCCCACCACTCGATGATCTTTATCTGAACTTGCCCTTGTCCAGATACTGCATTACTGTATGCCATCTGCTTCCATGGATCAACCCCGATTCTACGGACGCAGGAACCCACTCGCCTCTGCCGTGCCTGTCAAGCAGAAAAAGCGAAAGGCGGTTGCCATTTCCACTCCAAGGCAAAAGCGACAGGCTAAGGCCAATAAAGAAAACCTTCAACGGAGCAACGGATGCTACATATGGATCAACGGATGATACATATGGATCAACGGATGCTAGATATGGATCAACGGATGCAACATATGGATCAACGGATGGAGAAGATAGAGGCTGACATAGCAGGTATACATCATTTGCTCGGTGTTAATGCCCCTGTTTCCCCGACGCTGGAGCAGGGGGTGACATGGATGTGATGAATGGGAGCATCGACCCCCTTCCATCACCAAGCGCACCCCCTCCACCAGAAGATGTAGTGTACATGTATGCTGTTGAGGAGGACATGACAACCCCGTCAAGACCACAACAGGAGACAACACGGCGACCAAGACCGGAGGAAAGCTTCCTCCCAGACAACCTACCATCGCCCGTCGCCTCAAGCACACCCGCTCCCAGAAGACCTACATTGGCTAGCATCGATACGGTGCCCGACATCACCCTGTGCGATCTGCCACCGGCGCTCAGAGAGAAGTATAGGGTGATGAGTGCTGGTGCACCCCACAAGTATGCCTTGTTACTTTTTAAGCACCATGTGCCCTACTCTTTGTACTGCGACTGGGCCTTCAGAGTGAACTACGAAGGAAATTGCGTAAAAAAGGCGCTTCCTGCCAATTTAAGAAAGACCATTCTGGGGGAATTGCGGCGCTTTTATACAATACAGATCCTGTAATGAAAGGCGTTCGAGACTGCATTAATGGCATTTTGCGCCATGCAAGGAATCGGCCATGGACGGACAATGTGGTGGACTTTCTGGTTTAATCATGGGAACTGTAAGACCATACTGTTGTGCTGAACTGTGCTGCACATGTTTTGACCTGCTGAACTTAAATAAAGGAGATGTTTTGACCTGCTGTACTGTATTTAAATTACTGTTTTAACTTGCTGTACACACACACACAGGACCTGCAAAATTCCAGTCCCTGAGGGCTGCAAACAGGCACGGTTTTCAAGGTTGTCCTGAAAACCGGGCCTGTTTGCTGCCCTCGAGGACTGTAGTGGTGCAGGCCTGACTGACTGTTTTGCACACCATCCCACTGTACTGTATATGTTTCTTTAATAAAGGAGATGTTGCGTTTTGTATACTGTATTTTATGAATAAAGATTTTTTTTAATCACAGGTAAGACCATACTGTTGTGCTGAACTGTATTGTTCATGTTTTGACCTGCTGTACTTAAATAAAGGAGATGTTGTTGTGTGTTTTTTAACTTGTATTTATATAGAAATGTTTTAACTTGCTGTACACACACACAGGACCTGCACAATTCCAGTCCCTGAGGGTCACAAACAGGCACGTTTTTCAAAGGTTACCCTGAAAACCGGGCCTGTTTGCTGCCCTCGAGGACTGTATTGGTGCAGACTGTTTTACACACCATCCCACTGTATATGTTTTGACTTGCGGTTCCTTAATAAAGGAGATGTTGCGTTTTGTATATTTTATGAATAAAGAATTTGTTTTTAAAACATGTGACTGTAAACCATACTGACTGACTGTAAATGTTTTTACTTTCTATACATAAATGTTTTCACTACTGTAGCAGTAAACCATACACCTGTTGATGTTTTGAATTGCTGTAAACTTAAAATGTTTCTACATTGTACAGTATTTGTAAATAAATGTTTTTGTACTTACTCCACCAATAAAAGAACATGTTGATTTTTTTTACATTGTTCCATTGGCTCCTTTGCTACTGTAACAAAATATAGTGTTTCTAGAATGTACACTACTGTCCAGGCACACTGTACTGTATACTGTAGGCATGCTTAGTACAAGAGTATTAAAAAAAATAGAATACACATACAGTACTGTACTGTATGTACTGGCACTTTATATAGAAGACACATACTGTATGTACAGTACTGTAATAGATGTAGAATATTTTTTTTATTTTTTCGGGTTTATTACACAGTATACTGTATATAAAAAAGTATTGTATACTGTATGGCCGGAAAACATCAGCATACTGTTTCAGGTACAGTATTCTATCCTAATCAATAACAATGGCCACTAAACTGTAGACTCCGGTACGTGGGTTTTTTAATCCGATTCAGCAATGTTACACAAAGCGATATTATCCATCGAAATCCCTCCATTAGCCGCTTTCTTTTCTGAGGAAAAACAAAAAGAAAAGTTTTACTGTAATGGTCAGCCCCCTAAAGAAGTTTCCAGCCAGTCCCACCAATAATTTTCTCGGGGGCGTCGCCTGTTCACATGCGCATGCACCTACCGTCGATGTAATGACACGCATATGCGTTTCAAGAAGGTTCCAATGCGCATGCGCCTAGCGTTCCACCAATTGTTCAGTACTGTATCTGCAGTACAGTACTGTAGAAGCCACTCAGCCAATGATATTGCTTACAGGAGAATCGCTTGACTTTTGAATCGCACGGCTATTAATACTGTATTGTCAAAATAAAAAAAACACAGAAAATAATACGGCAACAATACTCACCATAGAATTTCCCATTCAGCTGGCGCTGGCACCTGTCCACTGCCAGTCCAATGTTCTTGATCATTCACATCGATAGTTTGCAGCGGGACTAGTCCACCTGTAGTCAGCTGATGAGGCTGGAAATTGCTTAGGTACATGCAAGCTTGATCGAAACTGCATGCGAAATCCGGCTCAGGCTTTCTGGATAGACAGCAAGGGTTGTCACTGATGGTGGGACCGTTTTTGGAAGCCGGTGCTGGTGCATTGCTTGGCAGCGACTGTCATTTCTTAGTTGGTTTTAACACGACCCATCGCCTTTTGCCATCTGCATGATTATAGATACAGGAAAAAGCCGGTGATACACACCAATACCCTCCAACAAATTGTGGCTCAATACGATAAAAACAGGGATCGCTACATAACCTTTTCCTTATTGCACGCTTCCACGTATAAGGAGCTGGCGAAAATTTGTAAAAGTCATAGTTTTCGATAAAATACTGATAAATTTGAACAACTGTTGCCATCTTATCATCTGCTGCATTAATCGCGGCCCATTTCAAATACGCGTAACTTCTGTCGGGTTTTTGGAAAACAGGCTGCACTTGAACACTCATGGCGGGCGGCGGGTCTCTGGAGAATACTGTAACCGAAACTGGTCTTTGTATTTCTTTAATATGAAAAGCCTAAATTGATACATTTTTGCAACCTCTTCCTTCAGTCTCAAGGCCAAGTTACAATAGCACACTGTGGTATCTTTTTTAAACTAAACACCTGCAAGTCGGCACATTAAAGAAGCGCATGCGCATTACAATTCATGAATATCTGCCATCTGGCGGACACGCGAAGAATTGCAACCTATTAAATCCGAACCATTCTCAATAAACGCATCAACCGCGCGTCATCCGCGCATGACCCGTGGCTGAGAGCGCAAAATGAATGCGGCATGCTCCAGGTGAAGTGCGTCGCATTCCAGGAAAAAGCCAGGGAAAAAACGGCAATGTGTCGCAGCAGTATCTTCATTTATGATCATTACACCCTGATCCACTTCCTTCTAACATCTACTAGTGAGTGGATTAATTCTGTTTATTGCACATTCACTTGCACTTTTTTATTATTTATGATACATATGCGGAGAGTTTGCGCTTATGGCTTATTTTTACGTTGCTATCTATTAAGGGTGTTGAGAAATGCCCTGCCACTAGCTGCATCTCTTTGTATGTGTTAAACATTATCACATTATTTGATACATTTCACAGATATCCTATCTAAGTGATTTAGGTGTGCGCATTCACTTTGCTGCATATTCCATGGGTAGTCTAATCCCGTGACTCTCTTTATTAGCTTCCTCATTTTTCCCAGAAAATCTCTGGACATGCCCACCAGATATACTTAAATGTACCAATTTGGCCTCATTTTCGCCAGCTGGGTGCTTGGAAAAAATGAGTGAAGCCTGGCTGGTGTGTAATACCACCTGTGTCGAGTTTTGAGGATAGTTTCATGAACTACCGAACATCTAGATGACCTGGCTGATCTCTCATAAATTCTCCCCCACTCCTCACTATCTAACGGGTATCCTATGTATTTTTTCCAATCTAGAATATTTTTTATACAATTGGCCGTTGTTTTGTGTGATCAGAGCTTGATACAATTGTGTGATTTTCCCTTTGTGATAGAAACTTGCTAGATAAAGGTTCTTGAAAGTAGATAATGGTCTAAAAATATCTTGTTTTATTTGGATTGATGAGACGTAATTTCTCAACTGAAAATATTGATACAAGTGCATATTTGGCAAATCAAATTCTTCTCCGACTTCTTGAAACGTCATAATTCTATCTGTTTTTAGATAGGGGATATAGAGAGAAAAGGGGGAGCACAGGTTGAAGAGTTTGGGGTATGTATAGTATCTAAATAGATATTGGTGGGTGTGCTTGAAAGATATATTAAATCACTTACACGGCCTTGTGTAAATGCTCTCACAGCAAGGTTTCGTTGCGATTTACTTGTCTTTATGTTCCCTTGGTTGGTTTCTTTCTTCTTTTCAGAGCTTGGTTTTCTTCCTGGGTTTCTTCAACAGTCCTTAGCTTACAGTGAGGAGGTCCCCTTCGGAGTGAACAGATTTAAAGACAATTGTTAGAGGAGAATACAGACGGTATTTTATAATGTCCAATGCTTTCAACTTTAAAAATATACAAAAGCAGTAAATGCTGCAAGCACTCACACGGGCAAGTGTGAGTACAATCCTAGGGGAAGGTATCTTTTTATCCAATCTGGTCTTCACACGTGGTGACCTATAGGGGTAGTCAGGGTCTGGTATGTAATAATAGATGTAGTTCAAATGATACTCACACGGCCTTGTGTGAGTAAATACACATCAAGGTGTCTTTAACTTGGATATTTTCTTTCTTCTTTTCAGGTTTTAATCTTCTTCCTGGTTTACTTCAGCAGTCTTCAACTCCCAGTGAGGAAATCCCCCTCGGTGTGAACAAATTTGAAAACAATTGTTAGTGGGAAAATATCAACATAATTCTGTGGTACCCCACTAGAAAAACCCAAGCAGATATGTAAAAGCAGCAAATGCTGCAAGCACTCACACGGGCAAGTGTGAGTGCAATCCTAGGGGAAGGTATCTTTTTCTCTGTTGGTGTCTTTACACCTGATGACTCGTAAGGGTAATTGTGGTCTGATATATAGTAATCTGTATAAATAAAAATAATACTCACACGGCCTTGTGTGAGTAAATGCACATCAAGGTGTCTTTAACTCCTTTGTAGTACTGCTATTGTAAAATTCCAAGTGGGTAAGTGTAGGCAGATGACCCCTCCTTGGTGTAGATATAAATTGGAACAATGTCACGGTTCTGGTAGACTACAATAAATTTTATTCTTAAAAACTCTAAAAACAAAACATGTATAAAAGACAATGAAAAAATGCATAAAAAGAAAAAGCAGCCCGTCGGTAGGAAGTAGCTCGTGGATCTCGTGGAGCGCAGCTAACTTGCTCCGCGTCCGGATATAGTGCTGCCTCCTCTCTGATCCACTCATTGACGGTGGCTGTGCTGGATCAAAATTGCTTAGTGGTGAGAGCAACGCGTTTCGACCCTTTCTGGTCTTCCTCAGGCTCCGTAGTTTTTAGAATGTCCCTAAGTTTTCTAGTCCGTTTTCTCTCCATGTCTTATATACCTTTGACTGGAGGGCTGATATGAACACTGGGTTAGCCATGATTGGTGTCAGGGGTGAGGGTCTGGATGAAATAGATTTGACTCTATAGATCTTGTGGCATATTTTTAAAGAATGCAAGATCACTGTTGTGTCTTGGCTTTTTCGTCTAAGCTCTTTTTTTAACCACAGTCATTTTGCCATATCAGGTGTCTGGGTCTAAGCTCTTTCTTTATCCACCCATGGTTTTATACCTTCTCCTACTGACCAATATATTAGCAAGATTAATCCAGCACGCTTAATTTTGTCAGATCTGGCTGGGACAATCCCCCCATCTTAGTTCATAGCACCATTGTTTTTTTCTTTATTCTAAGTTTTCTACCATTCCATATAAATTTAGTTATTTATTTCTCGAGTTCCTTGGTGTCTTTTAGCGGAACTGAGAATGGTAGAACCTGGAAAAAATACAGCACTCAGTAGGTTAGCTTTTACTGAGGTTATTCTCCCTGACCATGAAACTTGGTGTCCGCTCCAGACTCTTCCAGATGCAGCGGCTGTTATTTGAACAAATCACAGAGCCGTTTTCGTGTGCACTGCTGTACTCCACGCGGCATTAACGTGACCAATTGCCCCAGGCACACGTGTTTATCGCGGTTGCTTTGTTTGAATTTCATGGATTGTATGCAATTAAATGCATTGAAATGAATGAATTGTAATGTGTACAGTACTGTGCTTATGTGCTACTGTGTCAATTTCAGGTGTTTAAAAACCAGAACACTCGAATGCCATTTTCTGCACTTGCCTGCACTCGCATCTTAAGGCGGTACAGTACAGTTTGAAGAAATCACACGCCATGACATGGGTATTCTGAGGCATACAACGCGTGAAGTGTTTGAATAACGGCTGCTGATCTGTAGGTCCTTTTTCAATTCTTTAATAAGTTTGGGGTAGTTTCCTCCATAGAGTCCCTCGTATGTCCCCGTGATAAACACCCCCAAATATTTTATCTTATCTGGTTTCCATGTAATAGGAAAAACATTTTTACATCTAGTTTATCTGCTGTGGAGATCTGCAGGCTTAAAGCCTCTGACTTGGTGTGGTTAATTTTAAAATTTGATAGTTTGCCAAACTTTTTGACCGTGTTGAACAGGCACTGTAGTGATGTTTTTGGGCTAGTGAGTGAGAGCAGAACATCATCTGTGAACAGTGATATTTTATACTCTTTGTCACCAATTATTACTCCTTTTATTTCAGGGCTTAGCCTGATTTTGGAGGCAAAGCTTCAATAAAAAAAGGGCAAACACTAGAGAGGATAATGGTCACCTCTGTCGAGTGCCATTTGTAATTTGAAAAGGTGCGAGGTATAGCCTAAGGTGCGCACCTTGGATGTCAGGTTTGAGTATAAAGCCTGTACCCTTTTTGATAAAAATGTATTCCCATTTTGTTAATTACCTGGAACATGAATGGCCATGCTATCTGGATTTCTCAATTGGGGATAGTTTACACCCACCCTGTTATCACATTTTTTGCTATAATGATGTGAACAAATCCGTTCCCACAAGTTCCCCAGATCCATTGATCAATTAAGGGTCAGGTTTTTTCAATTGTGTTTGATATTTAAATGTTCCAGGTGGGAGGGGGCGTCATACTCCTGACGAAGCTATACACTCTTAGTGGTGAAATGCGTAGAGGAGTACCGTCCAGAGGAAGACAAGATTGGTGCCGAATGACTGCGGATCATAGAAGCCTTACCGGAAGTGACGTGACGCTCTGGAGACTGCCGGGGAATCGAGTTGCAGTCATTGCAGCGTGTGACCAGGCAGCAGCTAGCTTTATGCGGGATTTCTGATAGAACACACAGAACACCCAGATGCGGCGGGGTGAGCCACGGCAGTATCATATCCTCACTTCGTTCATGATTATGTGATATATGCTGTTTTAATTGTATTTTATTGTAAGTATGCATTTTTATCACGTACATAAATTACCTACCTTTACACCATTGATCTGCACCATGAATATGTCATTTTGTCTTTGCATCTAACCACCACACTGAATACCTGGGGTGGAGTGTATCAACGCCTGGACACAGGAGACCACATTACTCAAGATACCAATTGTTGCCCATATACCACTTACATCTTGTGAGTAGGTTGCACTTATGAGCCAAGACTCCTTGTGAAATTATTCACTTAAAGAGTTTAATCTGCACTTAGATTGGTTTTTTTTGTTGTTTTTTCCACATGCTCACCCTGGGTTGCAAGAAAAAGTTTGAGTATAAAGCCTGTACCCTTTTGATAAAAATGTATCCCCATTTTGTTAATTACCTGGAACATTAATGGCCATGCGATTCTGTCTAAGGCCTTCTCGGGGTCAAGCCCTAAAATCAGAGTTGGATTTTGACTCAAATTGCTGTTAAAGATTATACAGTATTTATAACCCTGCGAATATTATCTGAAGCCTGAAGCTCTGGCGTAAATCCAACTGGATCTGGGTGAACCAGTATATTAAGGACTTTATTTAGATGCGTTGCCAGTATTTTTGCAAAGAGTTTAATGTCTTTATTGATCAGCGAGATGGGCCTATAGCTTGGACTTAGCACGAGGTCCTTACCTTCTTTGGGGATTGCAATTATTGCTGCTTCTAACATTTCTCTTGTGATCTTTTCACCTTTTAGAATTGCATTGAATAATCTATCTAGGTACGGTTTCAGGATAGCTTCAAATTCTTTGTAATATTAACTTGAGAACCAACATACAGTATTGGCAGTCTGACTATTTATCTTGGGCAGATCACAGAATTCTAGGTATTCTTCTATTTTTCCATGTTGTATCGGGTCACTTGGCTCTGTGCTATTTAAATTATACAGATTGCTATAATATTTTACAAATTCACTGTTAATTTTCATCGGGTTGAAAGTTGGTATATCTTACATTTAGACTAAAATATATTTAAGCTTGATATCTTGTTCCACAGTTTCACTGCTACAGTAGGTATCTATCTGCCTTGTTCCCTTTCCTGGTTTGTTCATCCATCTCATTGCTTTTTCTGTGTTCTCAATCATTATATTTTTTATTTCTCACCCGTATTTATCTTTTTGGCCTAATATCAGTTGTCGGTTCTGCTGATACCTCTTTTCAATCTGCGCTAAATTGTCATTTAGGTTAGCTAATCTCTTATTTTTCTCTTTTTTTTCTGAGTGGTGCTATGCTAATAATTTTACTCCTTATGGTTGCCTTGTGAGCCACACATAAGGTGAACTCACTAACCTGACCATTGAAAAAAGTATTCGCGTATGGCTTTTTCTGTTGAGTCCCTAAATTCAGGTATCCCCAGTAACAGGTCATTTAATCCCCATTCATGGGGATCTCTGTTTTTATCTTTTAGAGTTAGCACCACTAGAGTGTGATCTGACCAGGTGATGTTCTCCATCTCAGCTTAGTTATATTACCAGCCAGTTCCCACGAGACTAAAATATAGTCTATTCTTGTATATTGTATTGTATTGTATTGTATGTCTTTATTTATATAGCGCCATTAATGTACATAGCGCTTCACAGCAGTAATACATGTGGTAATCAAATAAATAACAGATAATATAAATAACAGATCATGGGAATAAGTGCTACAGACATAAAAGTAACATTAGGGAAGAGGAGTCCCTGCCCCGAGGAGCTTACAGTCTAATTGGTAGGTAGGGAGAACGTACAGAGACAGTAGGAGGGAGTTCTGGTAAGTGCGTCTGCAGGGGGCCAAGCTTTATGTATCATGTGTTCAGAATATCCACAGTGCTATTCATATGCTTCATTAAGCAAATGTGTCTTAAGGTGGGTCTTAAAGGTGGATAGAGAGGGTGCTAGTCGGGTACTGAGGGGAAGGGCATTCCAGAGGTGTGGGGCAGTCAGTGAAAAAGGTTTAAGGTGGGAGAGGGCTTTAGATACAAAGGGGGTAGAAAGAAGACATCCTTGAGAAGAACGCAAGAGTCTGGATGGTGCATAGCGAGAAATTAGGGCTGAGATGTAAGGAGGGGCAGAAGAGTGTAAAGCTTTAAAAGTGAGGAGAAGAATGGAGTGTGAGATGCGGGATTTGATCGGAAGCCAGGAGAGGGATTTCATGAGGGGAGATGCTGAGACAGATCTAGGAAAGAGTAGAGTGATTCTGGCAGCAGCATTTAGGATAGATTGTAGGGGAGACAGGTGAGAGGCAGGAAGGCCGGACAGCAGGAGGTTACAGTAATCAAGACGGGAGAGAATGAGGGCCTGAGTCAGATTTTTAGCAGTCGAACAACAGAGGAAAGGGCGTATCTTTGTTATATTGCGGAGGAAAAAGCGACAAGTTTTAGAAATGTTTTGAATGTGAGGGGCGAATGTGAGAGAGGAGTCGAATGTGACCCCTAGGCAGCGTGCTTGGGCTACTGGGTGAATGATTGTAGTTCCAACAGTAATGTGGAAGGAGGTAGTAGGGCCATGTTTGGGAGGAAGTATGAGGAGCTCTGTTTTAGCCATGTTGAGTTTAAGGCGTCGGAGGGCCATCCAGGATGATATAGCAGAGAGACATTCAGAAACTTTGGTTTGTACAGCAGGTGTAGGGTCAGGTGTTGAAAAGTATATTTGTGTGTCGTCGGCATAGAGGTGATAATTAAACCCAAAAGATGTTATTAGGTTACCTAGAGAGAGTGTGTACAGAGAAAAGAGAAGAGGTCCCAGGACAGAGCCCCGGGGTACCCCCACAGAGAGATCAATAGAGGAGGAGGAGGTGTTAGCAGAAGATACACTAAAAGTACGATGGGAGAGGTAGGATGAGATCCAGGATAGAGCTTTGTTCCGAATACCTAGAGTATGGAGAATGTGGAGGAGAAGAGGGTGGTCCACGGTGTCAAATGCTGCAGAGAGGTCGAGTAATATGAGCAGAGTGTAATGACCTCTGTCTTTGGCAGCATGGAGGTCGTCAGTTATTTTAGTGAGGGCTGTTTCGGTGGAGTGAGCAGTGCGGAAGCCAGATTGTAGAGGGTCTAGGAGAGAATAGGTGTTGAGAAAATGGAGCAAGCGAGAGAATACAAGACGTTCAAGTAGTTTAGAGGCAAAAGGCAGGAGGGAGACCGGTCGATAGTTAGAAAGACAGGTAGGGTCAAGCTTGCTGTTTTTGAGTAATGGTATGACTGTTGCATGTTTGAAGGAGGATGGAAAGGTTCCAGAGCAGAGGGAGGAGTTAAAAATGTGTGTAAGCGTAGGGATTATAGTAGGAGCTAGAGGTTTCAGGAGATGGGAGGGAATGGGGTCAAGAGGGCAAGTGGTAGAGGGAGAAGAGGAGATCAACAGTGACACATCCTCCTCTGAGACAGTGGAAAAAGACTCAAGGAAGGCAGGAGGAGAGTTAGGAAGAGGTGTAGGATGGGGGGAAGAAACAGAGGGGATGTTCTGCCGTATGGATTCCACCTTTTCCTTAAAATAGTCAGCAAAGTCCTGAGCAGAGATGGAGGAAGGAGAGGCAGCTGAGGGTGGTTTGAGTAGAGTATCAAAGACAGAGAACAGTCGGCGTGGGTTAGACTTGTGCATGTTGATTAGTGCAGAAAAGTAGGCTTGTTTAGCTTGCGAGAGGGCAGAGTTGAAACAGGATAGCATAAATTTGTAGTGAAGGAAGTCTGCGAGAGTGTGAGACTTCCTCCAGAGGCGTTCAGAGGAACGAGTGGAGGAACGCAGCATGCGCGTGTGGGAATTTAGCCAGGGTCTGGGGTTAGAAGGGCGAGGGCGGCAGAGAGAATGCGGGGCATGTAGATCAAGAGATGAGGACAAGACAGAGTTGTAGTTCCTGACCAGGTTGTCAGGGTCTGTCGCAGAGCTGAGAGAGGAGAGGGAGGAGTGTAAAGTGGACTCAAAGTCAGGTAAGTGAATAGAGCGCAGGTTTCTGCAGAACCGGGGTGTAGATGGAGGTGGAGAAGGGGAGAAGCGAGATAGAGAGAATGAGATGAGGTGATGGTCAGAGAGAGGAAAAGGGGAAATGGAGAAATCGGAGAGAGAGAAGTTTTTAGTGAAAACCAGGTCTAAGTAGTGGCCATCCTTGTGGGTGCTGGCTGCAGTCCACTGTTGAAGGCCAAAAGAAGAGGTAAGAGAAAGAAAGCGGGAAGCGCAAGAGAGAGAGGGGTCATCAATGTGGCAATTGAAGTCCCCAAGGAGAAGAACAGGGGAGTCTGAGGAGAGAAAGGAAGAAAGCCAGGATTCAAAGTGAGAGAGAAAGGCAGAAGGGGGATGAGTAGAGGTAGGTGGGCGATAGATGACCGCCACATGAACAGGGAGAGGAGAGAAGATCTGGACAGTGTGAGCCTCAAAGGAGGGAAAAGCAAGAGAGGGGGGAATAGGAAGGGTTTGGTAACGGCAGAGAGAGGAGAGCAGGAGCCCCACGCCTCCACCCCTGCCATCAGGGCGCGGAGTGTGGGAGAAGGACAGGCCACCATAGGAGAGGGCAGCTTCCAGAGCAGAGTCAGACTGAGTGAGCCAGGTCTCGGTTATAGCAAAGAGAAGCAGGGAGTGAGAGAGAAAGAAGTCATGTACAGAGAGGAACTTGTTAGAAAGAGAGCGTGCGTTCCAAAGGGAACAGGAGAAAGGGAGAGAGGAGGGAGGTTGGAGGGGTTGACACCAGAAGGAGTAGAAGTTGCATGTGGGAGGCGAGGACGAGAGCAAGTAGAAATAAGACAGGGACCAGGATTGGGAGAGATATCCCCAGAAGCAAGGAGGAGAAGCATGGATAGAAAGAGGATGTGTGAGGAGGATTTGTAGGGGTGTTTTTTAGTGCAGGGGATATAGCTGTGTGGTGTCAGAGGACGCAGGTAAGAAAGGAGTTCATGTGAACTGGGAAGTGGTGACGAAAGGAGAGATGGAGATATATGAATAGAGTTTGAGACATACTGAGGCTGGTAGAAAGAAGTGCATAATTTGAGAAGAAGTGAAGTAACAGCAAATATAAATGGTAAAGGCAGCATCACAGCAGTAATGATGCAGTCTGGTATAGATGATATCCTCCTTTCCAGCGTAGTTCACATGCAGGAATCAGGGCCAGATGGGGTGTCCACTTCTTCCTCACTTCTTTTGAACTTCCTTTTAAACTTCAGTTGTTCAGTAGTCATGCCACTTATAATGGGCCACTTGGATATGGGCTAGCATTGGATCACTTGCATATACTATATAATACACACAGCAGAGGATTTAGAGATGGATTTTACCTAGCATTGGATCACTTGCATATACTATATAATACACACAGCAGAGGATTTAGAGATGGATTTTACCTAGCATTGGATCACTTGCATATACTATATAATACACACAGCAGAGGATTTAGAGATGGATTTTACCTAGCATTGGATCACTTGCATATACTATATAATACACACAGCAGAGGATTTAGAGATGGATTTTACCTAGCATTGGATCACTTGCATATACTATATAATACACACAGCAGAGGATTTAGAGATGGATTTTACCTAGCATTGGATCACTTGCATATACTATATAATACACACAGCAGAGGATTTAGAGATGGATTTTACCTGAGGAGAGAAGAAGGATAAGATCCATTAGGGTAAGAGTTCCTTCCTTTTAAACTTCAGTTGTTCAGTAGTCATGCCACTTATAATGGGCCACTTGGATATGGGCTGTATATTTGTCATGGTGGGCTGAGTAATATCAGTAAGTCTTAGAAGTAGGATTCATCTTCCTCTGTCTATTAAGGCATTGTCAATTAGATTTTTTTTTCAAAGCCTTAGAGCTTTTTGACCTTGTGTGAATAGCTTTGTTGGGGGGTCTTGCCTTGTCTCTGGCATCATCTAGAAAAGTATTTAAATCACCTTTGATTATTAGTTGCCCTTTCCTGTGCTGTGTGACAGTGTGAAAACCCTCCTTTATAAAGGTCTCCTGATGTTCATTTGGTGCAAATAGATTTGCTACAGTCAGGCCCATTGTCCTTATTTTACCTAAGATACTGTAATAATCATTCTTCCTAGCCTATCCCTTTTAATCTTTTCTTGTGAGAAGTGTAATCTTGATCTGAATAAGATTGCTACTCCCGCTTTTTTATTTTGTGCTTGTGAATGATAGATTTGAGGGAATTATCCATCCCTTAATCGAGCTATATCTTCCCAATTTAGATGGATTTCTTGTATAATGTATATATCCATGATTTTCTTGAAGTCTCTGAATATTAGTCTTCTCTTCCCAGGCAAATTCAGTCCCTTCACATTCAAGGACACAATTTTTAGTTTACCAGCCATTTAGTTGTTTGAACCCTGTTCTGGTTGAGTCTCGTGGTTTCTTCCCCTAGTTAGTTTGGCCCAGCTTGGTCTAGTATGGTTAAGTTATTCCTGTTTCGTACCGTGGTGTAGTGGTAGTGTAAAAAGTTGGATTTGTTTGGGGAAAAAAGAAAAACAAATTGGAGAAAAAGGGAAAAGGCGTGTACATCCTGGGCCTTTAACTCTACTTTTGGGGTAGTTTGTGGTATGTAGACACAAAAAGTGTGTGTGTGGGGTGCACTGTGATACCTGAGATCCATGGTCCATCTTTCGCCCCGTTTAATCAGTTCTAACCCAACCTGTATGTTAAATAAGATAGACGTTTCTTTCCCCCATATACGTCATATATTCTGACTATTTGGGACTGTGGCTCACGGAAGGACTGGTCAAAGGGCTGTATTTTGCCACAGCCCAAACATTACTCAACAATCCTCCTACCACCAGCCATCTAAATCTCATCCTGCAATCAACATTCCTTGCCCTCTCATTGGGGGATACTTTAACATAGCTCAAACAGATTACACATATTATAAACGTATCACTTTATTTTTGTGACATCTTGTGAGTTATTAAACATTAATCTATACTAGTCAACATATTTTCTAACTTATTGGAGACTGGTCAAAGAACTGTGTCATTCCATGTCATGGGGGACCAGGCAATTTACACCTTTTTAGGTATCGAGAAATCTCAGCCAGAGGAAGAAGCGCCATGTACAGCTGCCGTGGAATCGCCGAAATACAAGCTGATGCTGCTGGGTCATTTAAAAATGCTTTATTGGGTCTTCAATGCATAGAAAAATAGGTAAGTTTCTCACTGTCACGGTAAGACCAGCTTATTACAACTTTTAATTACCGGGATCATTGATTGAGCAAGCAGAGAGATAAAAATAAATTGCGTTTATTCACCTAATCAACGCACACAACAATGTTACACAAAATTACAGTAAAAAGACACACTTACTTTGGAAAACTGGGATAACAAAACTAATCTTTCCTAATTGCAAACACACAGCAAAATATTCCAGGCCACATTTCATTCCTCTGGCCTGGCTGTTGAATATTCCGGTCACTTATCCTCTGAGAAATGTAGACGATTTACTCAGAGCTGGAACTTCTCCAATGGGACTGAATCTCAGGTGAATCACACAAGATGGAACTGATGAAACTCTTAGAACAGAAGAATCTGACCTGTGTCAGGGCTTTTCAAACCTCTGGTGTCCAGGTCCCAGAAAACCTGCAGCCCAATCAAAACACCTTAGCAACCGCCTAGCAACCAATTAAAAACACTCATACAGGGTTTCCCACCCCTGAGCCTTTTCCCCGGGCAGGTGAAATAGCCCCCTCTGCCCCTTCGCCCCCCGCAGTGCGAGGCTCCACAGCGGCTGGCTGTTTAGCAAAGGGTGTTAGGTTGCCTTGTTTCATGCCAGGATATGGGTGCTCTATAATAATGGCAGGGCCCATATGGCCTCACACCTAGGCATCTCTGAGCCCTTTCAAGTATGGCCTCTGGACAGACACAACGGAGCCGAGCTTGGTAACCATCTGTGCCTTCCAGAGTCTATAACTTAGAAAGCCCTACAAATCACTAGCCTCATTCCTGGCACACATTAGAAACATACTTTTAAACACTGCAAATCTGCTCAGCTTCATAACCTTAGCGTGAGCACCTTTCTGAACCCCTACTCTAGGCTCAGGGTACCTGGGCATGTACAGTATGGGGGTACCTCTGCTATACTGGGGAGTCCCATGTTATACTAAGGACTCTGTATACCTGCAGATATCTTTTAACCCCTTCATACCCATTTACCTTGTCTGGAAGATGCTATAGCAGGGACTCTGGCAGTGAGTCGTAAGAGCGTTTTCAGGGTACAAGGTTGGCGGAGTAATGCGCTTAGCTATATCAGAGGATATCACTCAATCTGTATACAACTTTTGGGGTATCCCATAACCTGGAACCCCGCTACATAGACGCATTCTGCAAAGACTTTCTCCGCCAAACCCAACCTGAAACTTACAGCCTAGAAATCTCCCAATCCCAGCATCCCCGGAGAGGGAATAAAATCACATCATTCTTTAATGTCGCAAAATCAGTATACAGTTGCAGTAATACATTTTTGACATCTGGGTCCCAGAGCTGACACTCTAAGACCCTAACACATGGGTCAGGGTTAACCAAGTGGGCCTGAACTTTATTATAAGCCCAGTTAACCCCTTCACCGCCACACTCACGAAGTAGAACTCTGACGCGTTTCGTGCCCCTATGGCACTTTGTCAAAGAGTCAGGTCGCTCTATCATATGGCACCCCCTTATTATCCCATTTATCCTTGGTTTACACCCCGCAAATGAGCTCACATAGGATCATTCACTGGATGGATTATCGTGGATCTTATTAGCATATGGTTTAATAGTGATTGCTGCTTGTATAATTTTTTTCTGAAGCTCTGTGGAAGATTTCTCCTATTCTTCCATTCTTCTATGCAATTTACACCTTTTTACCAGGATCATTCATTTAGCAAAACAAGGTAATGAAATAAATTGAAGTTTATTCGCACAAATTCACTTACACACAGTGGAACACAAAATACAGACAAAAAGACACACACTGGGGGTCTGGGGTAAAAGACTAGACTTTCTTAGGTGCAAGGAACTATAAATAAGAGTTTAACACTGCCCGGGACTTCTCCTTGTTCCTAAATCGCCGTGAAGACCCTTCTCTTCTGACAACTGGGACTCTTGACCGCGAGTTACTCTAAATCTCATGGAACTCAAATTGGCTACAAATCCCAGCTGCGTCCGCTACGTTCTATTTTGAGAACTTGGCCACAGAAATCGTGACTTAGCCTCTGGCTAGCAGGCTTTCCTGTCTTGAAATCGAAGCCGGTTGCTCTGCTATTCACGAAAGAGCAAATTTGAAAAGCCCGCCCGCGCTCTTACTACCAGAGAACTTGATTCTCATTGGCTCACAGGTTCTTTATAGTATTCTGAGTTTCATTCTTGAAACTCAGCAGCTAATCATCTTGATTTCCGGGTACATTTTTAGGGGAACCGACAACTCCAGACCCCAACTACCTAGGCACATTCTGACAACAATTCCTCTGAACCCCCCACCCCCCTCCCCCTTGAAACTCATACCCTAGAAATCCTTGCTCGCTGGCATGCCCGGAAAGGGAAAACCACATAAAACACATTTATTGCATGTAATACATTGGAACAGTACAATGTTACTGAGCCCAAGAGCTAACTCTCTTAGACCCTTATACACGGATCAGTGGTAGCCAAAATGGTCTTAACCTTTATTTGAGAGCCTAGTTACCCCTTACCATCACATCCATGACTCAAATTGTCACTCCTCTATATTCCTCCCACCAGCCAGCTCAGTCTCGTCCAATGTTCAACGTTACTTGCCACAGCAATAGGGTGTCGCATTCAACACTCTCAAGCTGATTCTTTACTGGGTGCGCTCGGGTCTTGTTCTCTCTCTGTTGTTTTCTTAGACTTTGCCGCTACCCTGTTCCATTCTTCTCTCCTTGCGAGAGGCTGAAGAAGCTTTAGTCGTCTGATGGTCTCCGGGGTGACTTCCAGACATAGGGTTTTGATGAATTCCTGGCCTTCAGCTGGTCTTTTCAAAGTATTCTGATTACCATTATGTGTGGCCTGAAGGCAGAAGGGGAATCCCCATCTGTATCAAACCTCATGACTTCTCAGCAAGATTGTAATTTCTCTAGGATCTCTCCATTTAATGGTGCAATGTCCATGAAAATCTGGATATCTACGTCTTCAAAACGTATCAAGTTCAGATTCCTGGTTTTGTGTAGGATCTCTTCTTTCACTGAGAAATAATGGTGTCTGGTTATGATGTCTCTGGGGTCTCTTCGCTAATAACCCCTAGGTCTCATAGGTCTGTGCGGGTCCGTCTATTATCTGATATTTGCTTGAGTGCTCAGACAGAACCAGGATCTCATGTGGTCATTTTAGGGGGTGGCGTGCATGAATATAAATTGTCCCCTCCCCAGACCTGGACCGCTCTGCAAGAAAATATTTAGCTTAGTGTACTGAACTATAGCAGCTCTGATGGCATTGTCAGTATGGGCCTGAACATTGATTCCCCCAGCATCACTACAGAGCTAATGTCCCTGTTTATATTGATTTGTGGATGGTATGTAATTGACCTCCTGCTGATCTCCCCTCTCCTCTGTAGCTCTCCTGCAGCCAGGCCGCAAAACTTACTTCCTTTCATTAAATTCCCAATCACCAGGCTGGTGGTTTGGGGCGAGGGAAGCACACCCGCTCTCTCAGTTTGCTTCCCTGCGGTGCTTGGGAGCCCACTGGCTATGTTGGTACTTGTGCTGCCACTGCCTCTCTCTCCTACAGGCCTTTGGTGACCATCTTGTGGCTGGATCTAGCCGGGCTTGCACTCTTAGTGGGTCCCTCACCTCCATCCCTTCTTACTGGTGTCTGCACCCAGTCTGGACTCAATTTGGTAAGAGGGCGCTGGTCCTGTTACTTCTGGTGCTCTGCCGCAATGCACCCAGGCACTCATGCTTCGTCTGCTCCTTACCAGGCGCAAGTCGGTGCCATCTTGTATTTTTCAGTCCCGGCTCCCCGCGGGTTCAGACAGGCCAATTTGTCTGTCTTCTCGGGAATTTTTGTTGCTCGGTTGGTTTACAGTACCAAGGTCACCCACTGCTATATATATATATAGTACTAATTTAAGTACTATTCTATTTTCTCTGGTTCTCATTCAATACATGTTTATTTTCATTTTTAAACTGATCAAGCATTCATTTTCTAATGATCAAGACTGATTCACAATGGATATATAATGGTTTCGTTATTTCCCCTTCTTTCCTTCTTTTCACCATCCTTTTCATCTTCCCCTTTACCCTTCACCTTCCCTCCTTCTCCCTTCTTTCCTCTCCATTTTTCCCATCCCCTTTTCCCCACCCTTTGCTGTTCCTTTCTTTCCCCCCCTCTTTCTTTTTCTCTCTAATTTCCTCTTTTTTCTCTCACCCTCATTTCCCTCCATCCACCCCCTAGTTTCTATCACTATTGTGAAAGAAAATAATTTTGAGTGGCATTAGTTATTTTTGGCTCTTATTCAAATCCTAATTAAAAATAAGCATATTATGTTTTATGTTTTATTTTATTTTTACATTATGTATCTACAAATGCATGTATGGCCTTTTTTTATTGTTATTGGGTTTTTAATATGTACAATACGATTCTTTCTATCACTGTATACGCAAATACCCTCATGTGTAACTGATTTTAGCGATAGACGTATTACGTCATCATGGCGACGTGACGATCAAAGGGAAGCGCAAACGTGGAAATAAAAGATATAACTGATGGTGCAATATTGTCATATAACAGGTAAGTGGTCTTTTCTAGGTCAAGAAATAATATACTCACAAATGTGAGGATGAATCAGTGTACATCAAGGTATCTTTAAGTAGTTCTCTTCGGTGAGGAGGGATTAACTTCAACCGTGATGTAAAGGTAAGTTCCTTAAATGGTTAAACACAGAGAACCAAACATAGTGCGATCTGGATAAAAGCTGTATTATAATGGTAATAGTATTACAATACACTCACATGATGTATGCTGTATAAAACCATTACACAATCGATCTCGCCTCCGGTGTATTTAGGCTTTCAGCTTCCCTTCTCCTCAGCGTGCGTCTCACGACTGCGTTCCAGCAGGTGCGGATGTGACGTCAGCTAGGTTGGGGAGTTCCGGTTGGCGAAGTGGCTGTGAATCACCTTCACTCTACGCGTTTCACCCTTCTTGGTTTCTTCAGGACTCCTGTGTATCTAAATGCTTTTATACAGCATACATCATGTGAGTGTATTGTAATACTATTACCATTATAATACAGCGTTTATCCAGATCGCACTATGTTTGGTTCTCTGTGTTTAACCATTTAAGGAACTTACCTTTACATCACGGTTGAAGTTAATCCCTCCTCACCGAAGAGAACTACTTAAAGATACCTTGATGTACACTGATTTATCCTCACATATGTGAGTATATTATTTCTTGACCTAGAGAAGACCACTTACCTGTTATATGACAATATTGCACCATCAGTTATATTTTTTGTTTCCACATGTTTGCGCTTCCCTTTGACCGTCACGTCGCCATACTCACCTGGGATTGAGAGAGCAATCCTGCACTGGGTTACAGCAGCATTCAAAGGATTTGTTTGTATCACCTTATTTACTTAATAATTGATTTCATATGTTAATACTGAGTTAACACGTGTTTTTAATTAGAATTAGAGCGCCACCATTGGTATATTATCTTTGCACTTGTATTACGTCATCATGCCAGTGAGCAGTCTGTGTATCGAGACACCACCGCTAAATTTTTGCTACACAGTAGCTCAGCTAATGTAAGGATCTGTGATGATCTCCGACGCACTGAGCGCAGTGGCCACCTATATCCCAACCCACGATCGGGTGCTCAGTTTCCCCTTCTTCCCGTGGCATGTCCCGCGGTGCTGCTCGTATCGTCCGTCTGCCTCGGGTCATGCGCGGAACCCGCACTGGGGGAAATACTGTTCGCACTGGTCCCGCCTACAGGCTCTGTCCTTGCGGTGATGTCACCGGTGCGCAGCACTCACACGCTATGTGCGGACAGCACGCTCACGCTCCGAATCGTTTCCTGGCTTCTATTCAATACTCCACAGCTGCTAACTCCTGCTCTGACTATCACTGTGAGGGATACTGGTGAGCCCTTCCTTGCAGCCTATCTATTGGTCCAGGGCTCTATATAAGCTCAGACAGCCCCTTGGTAAGATTGCTGAGCATAAGACTTCAATCAGTGCGAAGTGCTTACTGCAATTCCTGCCTCCTTGCTTTGTTCCTGTGTCTCCTGTTCCTACAGTAGCTCCATCTTGTCTGACCTTGGCTTCTTCTGGACTCCGTACTTCTCTACTTCTGACCCCGGCTTTACCAACAATGATCAGCACCTCTCCAAACCCGACCACGGCAAAGTACCTACGACAATCCACACCTTTTCAACCTCGCCCATGGCAAGTACCTTCGACGATCCGCAACTCTCCAACCCAACCTCAGCAAGTACCTTCCACTACTCTGACCTCTATAACCCCGACTCGGCTACCCACTATAAATCTACACTCCGGAAGCGCTCTCGCGGCTTGAGGTTGGTGTTTTTTCAATCCCCACCCAGGCCCCCACGGTCCCTCCTGTTTCTGGTGAGCACTCCATTACAACCGAGCATTGGAATATGAGCTGCATTGGATTCCTGGACATCTCTCAGTGACAACAATCTGGACGTCTGAAAATCCACTGTGGATCCCCTGCAGATGAGTATGATCCGTCAGAGATAATATCTCTCAAATGTGCATGATCTAGCTCCCTTTGTGAGTGTGCTACTCTACTTTTTTTTTAATCCTGGCAATAAATGCTTTACAGACTTATACTATGTGGCATGCACTTCTCTCTTCTTTTCTTCAATAGATTTATGTGGATGCAGGTTATCCACTAAGAAGCTGCGGTTCTGCCAAGGTCAACATATATCCTTTTACATAAATTCTGGACATATAATACCCTTGATATATTTATGGACATTTGTTTGCCGGTATACATTGTGTTTACCTTTGGAATATGTATACATCACTTGAGTAGACACTCCTTTGCTTATACACAAATTATTGGTACCATACATTGTTTATATAATATGTGTCTTTTACTATTAGACTATTAAAACTATAGATACCATCTAATTCTAGTGTTAGATATCTGACAAGCGCTGGCTATTTTTTCTATATATATATACTAGCTGATATACCCGGCGTTGCCCTGGATGTAAATGTGTAAAATGGGGGAGGCGTCGTGGTGAAAGTGCGGACGACGGTGGAAAGGCCGGACACAGTGGTCCGGAGTGGTGAGAGGGGGGGTAGTGCCATCATTATGGATGTCTAGCGGTGGCAAGGGTGGAAGGTTGAGACGGGGGTGGCAAGGGTGGGGAGGTGAGAGGGGGGTGGCGGCATAAGTTAAGGGCGGAGTACGGTGGTGGCAAGGGTGGAGGGGTGAAAGGGGGGGTGGCAAGCCCTGAGGGGTGAGAGGGGGGGTGGCGGCATGGTCAAGTAGGTGCAGCAGGGGTAAGGGCGGAGGAGTGAGAGGGGGGGTGGCGGCTTAGTCAAGTAGGTTCAGTGGCAGTAAGGCCGAAGGGGTGAGAGGGGGTTGGCGGCATTGAGTAACAACTGCAGCAGTGGCAAGGTGAAGCCGTCCGGAGGTGTGTGAGTGAGGGGGGTGGTTGTGCGGGGGGGGGTGGCGGCGTCATGAAGCTGCAGCAGCGGCAGGGGTAAGGCGTAGGCATTTGGAGGGGTATGAGGGAGGGGGTGGCTGTGCCGTTTGCTCTGCTTAGTTTTACGAAAGGGGCCAAAGTGGTGAGAGGGTGGGGGTGGTGGCGTCGTTCAGGAGGTCCAGAGGTGCTAAGACCAGAGGGGTAAAGACCAGGGGGGTGAGAGGGGGGTTTGCAAAGCCAGAGGGGTGAGAGGTGGGGTGGCGCCGTCCGCAACAGCAGTGTTTCACTTACTTTGGTCGGTGTGATGGTGAGCATCTCCAGGGGTGTCAGCGTTTTGAGGGGTGATGGTCGGTATGGTGGTCAGTGTCTTCAGGGGTGAGCGGTTGAGGCTGTCTCAGTGTGGTGTGTGAGGAATGGAATCCGCAGGGTAGGCTCACCCAGTATGAGGAAGCTCTGATTAGTCCACACGGGTGTGAGGCTCAAGCGGTATGAGTGTAGTGTGTGAGTGTAACAGTGGGTTAGAGTGCACCGGCCAATGAGAGCCGGGGGGGACGGAACACACGGGAGGGGGCGAGACACACTGGCCAATGAGAGCCGTGGGAGGGTGGGCGGACCAACGGACCAATCAAATTGTCTACAGGAACGCATAAACCACACTTTCAGTTATATATATATACTAGCTGAGAGACCCGGCGTTGCCCGGGATGTAATGTTCCTGCTCCTCTCTCTCTCTCCTCTATCCTCCCCCCTCTCTCTCTTCCCCTGTCTCCCCCCTCTCTGTTTGTCCCCTGTTCACATCAATCCAGTCCCCACCTCCCTCCTTTACAGCTCCGTTCCCCCCCTTTACAGCTTCATGCAGTGTGTGCGTGCCTCAGTCAGTGTGTGCGTGCGTATGCGCCTCAGTCAGTGTGTGCATGTGCGCGTCAGTCAGTATGTGCACATCAGTCAGTGTGTGTGTGCGCGTTAGTCAGTGTGTGTGTGCGCATCAGTCAGTGTGTGCGTGTTGGCGTCAGTCAGTGTGTGCGTGCCCATGGCAGTCAGTCAGTGTGTGTGTGTGTGTGTGTGTGTGTGTGTGTGTGTGTGTGTGTGTGTGTGTGTGTGTGTGTGTGTGTGTGTGTGTGCATCAGTCAGTGTGTGTGTGTGCCCGCGGCAGTCAGTCAGTGTGTGTGTGTGTGTGTGTGTGTGTGTGTGTGTGTGCGCATCAGTCAGTCAGTGTGTGTGTGCCTGTGCGCATCAGTCAGTCAGTGTGTGTGTGTGTGCGTGTGCGTCAGTCAGTGCGTGTGCGTCAGTCAGTGCGTGTACGTCAGTCAGTGCGTGTGCGTCAGTCAATGTGTGTGTGTGTGTGTCAGTCAGTCAGTGTGTGTGTGTGAGTGCGTGTGCGTCAGTCAGTGTGTGTGTGTGTGTGTGTGTCAGTCAGTGTGTGTGTGTGTGTGTGTGTGTGTGCGTCAGTCCGTGTGTGTGTGTGTGTGTGTGTGTGCACGAGTCAGTCAATGTGTGTGTGTGTGTGTGTGTGCGTCAGATAGTCAGTGTGTGTGTGCGTCAGTTAGTCAGTGTGTGTGTGTGTGTGTGTGTGTGTGTGTGTGTGCGCATCAGTCAGTCAGTGTGTGTGTGCCTGTGCGCATCAGTCAGTCAGTGTGTGTGTGTGTGCGTGTGCGTCAGTCAGTGCGTGTGCGTCAGTCAGTGCGTGTACGTCAGTCAGTGCGTGTGCGTCAGTCAATGTGTGTGTGTGTGTGTCAGTCAGTCAGTGTGTGTGTGTGAGTGCGTGTGCGTCAGTCAGTGTGTGTGTGTGTGTGTGTGTCAGTCAGTGTGTGTGTGTGTGTGTGTGTGTGTGCGTCAGTCCGTGTGTGTGTGTGTGTGTGCACGAGTCAGTCAATGTGTGTGTGTGTGTGTGTGTGCGTCAGATAGTCAGTGTGTGTGTGCGTCAGTTAGTCAGTGTGTGTGTGTGTGTGTGTGCGTCAGTTTGTCAGTGTGTGTGTGTGTGTGTCAGTTTGTCAGTTTGTGTGTGTTTGTCAGTTAGTCAGTGTGTGTGTGTGTGTGTGTGTGTGTGTGTGTGTGTGTGTGTGTGTGTGTGTGTGTCAGTTAGTCAGTGTGTGTGTGTGTGTGTGTGTGTGTGTCAGTTAGTCAGTGTGTGTGTGTGTGTGTGTGCGTCAGTTAGTCAGTGTGTGTGTGTGTGCGTCAGTTAGTCAGTGTGTGTGTGTGTGCATCAGTTAGTCAGTGTGTGTGTGTGTGTGTGTGTGTGTGTGTGTGTGTGTGTGTGTGTGTGTGTGTGTGTGTGTGTGTGTGTGTGTGTGTGTGTGTGTGTGTGTGTGTGTGTGTGTGCGTCAGTCAGTCAGTGTGTGTGCGTCAGTCAGTCAGTCAGTGTGTGCGTGTGTGTGTCAGAGTGTGTGTGTGTGTCAGCGTGTGTGTGTCAGCGTGTGTGTTTGTCAGCGTGTGTGTGTCAGCGTGTGTGTGTGTCACCGTGTGTGTGTCAGCGTGTGTCAGCGTGTGTGTGTGTCAGCGTGTGTGTGTGTCAGTCAGTGTATGTGTCAGTCAGTGTGTGAGTCAGTCAGTGTGTGAGTTAGTCAGTGTGTGAGTCAGTCAGTGTGTGTGTCAGTCAGTGTGTGTGTGTCAGTCAGTGTGTGTGTGTGTGCGCGTCAGTCAGTGTGTGTGTGTGCGCACATCAGTAAGTGTGTGCGTGTGCGTGTGCGCATCAGTCAGTGTGGGTGTGTGCATGTGCGCATCAGTAACTGTGTGTGTGTGCGTGTGCGTGTCAGTCAGTGTGTGTGTATGTGCGTGCATCAGTCAGTGTGTGTGTATGTGTGCGCGCGCGTCAGTGTGTGTGTATGTGCGTGCATCAGTCAGTGTGTGTGTGTGTGCGCGTGCGTCAGTGTGTGTGTGTGCGCGTCAGTGTGTGTGTGTGTGTGCGCGCGCATCGGTGTGTGTGTGTGTGTGTGCGCGTCAGTGTGTGTGTGTGTGTGTGCGCGTCAGTCAGTGTGTGTGTGTGTGTGCGCGTCAGTCGATGTATGTGTTTGTGTGTGCACGCGTCCGGGTGTGTTTGTGTGCATCAGGCAGTGTGTGGCAGGCAGTGAGTGTTTGTGCACGTCAGTCTGTGTGTGAGTGCGCGTCAGTCAGAGTGTGTGTGTGTGTGTGTGTGTGTGTGCGCGTCAGTCGGTGTGTGTGTGCGGCAGTCAGTGTGTGTGTGTGTGTGCGACAGTCAGTGTGTGTGCGTGTCAGGCAGTGTGTGTCAGCCAGTCAGTGTATGTGTGCGTCAGTCAGTGTGTGTCTGTGTGTGCGTCAGTCAGGGTGTGTGTGCGCGTGTCAGTCAGTCAGTGTGTGTCAGTCAGTCAGTGTGTGTGTGTGTGTGTGTGTGTATCTACATGTGTGTGTGTATGTGTGTGTCTAAATGTGTGTGTGTCTACGTGTGTGTTTGTGTGTCTACGTGTGTGTGTGTGTGTCTACGTGTGTGTGTGTCTACATGTGGTGTGTGTGTGTGTGGTGTGTGTCTACATGTGTGTGTGTGTGTGTCTACATGTGTGTGTGTGTCTACATGTGTGTCTACGTGTGTGTGTGTGTACGTGTGTGTGTGTTGGAGGAGGGACGGACGGAGGGATGAGGCCGGAGAGGAGGGTATGTGTGTGTGGGGGAGCTGCTTACCTTACAGCATACAGCCAGCAGCAGCTTCCTCCTGCAGCCCGGGGGAGTCGCACCCCAGCTCAAGTCATCTGCTAGGGAGGGGCGTGGATTGGACGGGAGACGGACGGAGAGCACAGAGGGCATGTGGAGGGAGAGAGGGGGGGCTGCACGGAGAGCACAGAGGGCATGTGGAGGGAGAGAGGGAGAGAGGGGGGGGGAGCTGCACGGAGAGCTGAGCCCGGAGAGCTGCAGAAGGCATGTGGGGGGTCCCTCCTGCAGGTGAGGTGGCAGCGCCGAGGAGCGCGCGCCTCTGCTCGTGGGTAGTGTTGCTGGAGGTGCCGAGGAGACTGGGGTTTCCTTTGAGGGGGAGTGGGGAGAGGTGAGGCGGTGGCACTGAGGAGCGTGCGGCGATGCCCATGGGTAGCGGTGTCAGTGGCTGGTAAGTGTGACCAATGAGAGGTGTGCGGGGGCGGGCGGGCCAAGGGAGCAATCTGATTGGCCGGAGGCTGAGTGACAGACCGACGGACCAATCAGACTGCCCCTAGACACGGACATACAATGGTTTCAAAAATATAGATATAGATATATATATATATTTATATATTTATATATATATATAAATATATATATATAAATATATATATATATATATATATATATATATACAGTGTTCGACAAACCTATACATTTGCACGCCCCGGGTGAGTGGATTTAACATCGTGGCGAGCTCCTATTGGCCCAAGCAGCACACGTTTGGTACTAGGTGGCGAGTAGATTTTTTGGTGATTTGTCAACCATTGTGTATATGTATATATATATATATATATATATATATATATATATATATATATATATATATATATATATATATCATACACATTTTAAGTTATGGTGGGTTTTAAGTATATTTATGGTAAACTTACCCAGCCTTGAAAATTACAAAGCCAGTACAACCAACCTCACACTGATGAGACCCATTAAGGTTGAAACATGTCTGTGAGTGGTTTGACGGATTTTGCTTCTAATCCCATGCTATGCTTAAGCAGAGCATTTGCTTAAATGGATTCCATGTAAATGGATTTCAGGCAAAAGGTGACACATTGTGTGCTCATTTGCATGTAATTTCCCAGAATCCTTTGCTGCAGTGGAAGCACTGTATGCTAAGTTATAATAGTTGAAAGGCAGGGTTGCAGACCTAAGACATGTGAATGTGCTCACAAGTGATTATATATATAATTGTGGTATATATACTGCTGCGGCAGACTTTATTCTAACAAATCACCGGTTTTTACCTGGCTTGTTCCTGGAATGCGACGCTGTTCACCCGGAGCATGCCGCGCTCCTTTTGCTTTCCCAGCCACGGGTCATGCCCGGCTGACGCGCGGTTGATGTGTTAATTGATAATGTTTCGGATTTAATAGGCTGCAATGCTTCGCGTATATATGGCATATATATATAGGAGGTTTTTTTTGCATACAATCACACTGATTACTATATGAACTGACTGCTTTTGCATCGGAAAGAGTAATGTTAAATGGTTTGTGATGCAATAATTGGAACAAACATAGGGCAGAAATTATAATTTAGTAAAACTCAAAACATTTTCATGTAAATGTTTTTGCATAACACATGCTGTGATGCTATTTGATTTAGCAACCAATTAACTTTGTTGTGAGTCACAGGCTATATATTATTATGTTAAAATGTGCCTTGTAGTCCAGCCAGCCTTTATGAGCAGCTTGGATATGTGCAGTAACTTACAGGCATGACACAGCCAGCCAAATTGCCAATATTGGCAGCCCTATTTGACAGTTCTTAATGGACTTCAAAGTTTTTTTGGAATTGGAAGAAAACTACACATTTAGTTTAAACATGTTAATCCGTGGATAATCAAAGAAGAAATGTATGCAGGAACACTTCGATTCCATGAAAATCATGCTTTGCAGTATATGGAATAAACCCATTTATTTCCGGTAGTTGCTGCACTGCATAACTTAACATTTTAACAATGTTAATATGGAAAGAAAAAAAATGAATAGACTTCTACTGTATGCTTAACACAAAACATATTTTAAGGAATGGAGTAGTCTCTAGAAGCAGTTTCACAGATTATGTAAAATGAAACTTGACATGATTTTAGTTAAAGGCTATAAAATCAGGATTATAAGAAACCTATTTCCTGGTACGACTTTAGCAAATCTCCATGCAAGCTTGAAATATCAGTGGTAGTGCAATTAATAGTCCCTCATCCAGAGAATGTTATAGGGGCACATTAACCTTACATAACTATTACTTATACAAACCCACTTCTGCATGTGAAAAACGTAGTTAATATTTTTTCATCTACTGCATATAAAATATTGGGAAGGAATGACATGCTCATCTCAATTATTATGTTTGTATGTCATTTAAAAATGGTGTAATTATTTGCAAAGTGATCTGGAAGGGATCTAATTGGTGACGTTTTAGACACAATGGGCCATTGCTACTAAGGGTCGGCTACATCAAGCTGTGTTAATGTAAAAGCAGTGCTGAATTACCCATTAGGCACACTAGACACGTGCCTAGAGGCCCCCAAAGGTTGCGGTGGGATGGTCCTGCGGCTTCCTAGCTCTCCGTTCAGCAATCCAGAGGTCAATTAAATTAAATAACCCTGAGCAAAGCGATTGATTACAGGAGAATGGACCGATCTGCATCTTACTGTAACGAATCACTTGTCTGTGTGCATAGTGTATTGATGCACATACACTACTATAATGTACTGTATTGTTTTTAAAAAAAAGAATATTTTTTTTTTAAATGGCAGCTTGAACTGCAGCTTTAAACTTAATACTCTACTGTACATTGTATTTACCTTCATTATAAACTTTGCCAAACATGTGGAGAAGAGCCACTGGCACTTCTGTAGTCTGCATTATAGTTGACAGGTGATATCTGGCCTGCTACACCTGTAGTTGACAGCTGATGAAGCTGGAAATCTTTTTGGTACATGCAAGCTTGCTGGTACCTGTAAGTAAAATCAGGCTCAGGCTGTAAATTTTGCAGGTATTCCGGAGGGGAAAGGTAGCAAGGATTTCCGTTCACCAGGTTTTCACTGACGGTCGACCGTTATTGTAAGCCGGTGCTGGCGCTGTTGGCAGCACTGGCACATTGCTGGATTGAGATTGACAAATCTTTTATGGATTAAACTCAACCTTTCTCCTTTTGAAGTTGCCATGATCAAGCATACTGTATAAATCAGGGACCACACCGCAATACCCTCTTGTATCTACGGCAGGAGGGGTAATGCGAAAAAAAGACTGTTTTTTCTTATCGAACGCTTCCAACCACGAACGTCAGGTGAAAATGTGTAAAGATCGTAGTTCGAAATGAAATATTCATATATTTCGGCTACAATTGCCATGTTATCTGCTGCAGCATTAATTGCAGAAAATATTAAAAATCCATAACTACAGTCAGGTTTTTTTATACATGTACGGTGTTCACATGGTGTACAGTCCAGTCAGCAATTGTGCAAGAATACTGTAGGAATGTAGAAAAAAGCACACAGCTTAGTTTTATAAGTTTTTATAAGCGTCTTCATTTGATAACGTCTTCAAGGTTGAATCACAATGGACCACTGTGGTAGACTTGTTTTTTATCTGGTTTAAAACACCTGCAAATTGACACAGTAGCATAGACAGAACTGTACACATTACAATTCATTAATTTCTGCCACCTGGCGGATAAGCGAAGAATGGCACCCAAAGAAATCCGAAACCATTAAATTAAAACAGATCAACAGCGGTAAACTGCGGGTAAATCGGGCTGTGTGAACACATGAAACGGCGCAGTGATTTCTTAAAATAATGTCCGCTGCGTCTGTAATAGAACAACATAAGTGAAAATCAGGATGAACATGCAGACTATGATTCTCAAGTAAATTGTTTGGTACCCAGTAATGTGTATAATCAATTTACTATTGATGTACAGGTAACATCGGAAAAGGAATGCAAGATGTTATATAGTATTTCAGAAATAACAGGAGCAAGGTATTTAACAAATTATATAGAAGGAAGTGTGTTAAGCAACAATTAAAAGTTACCCATGTCATCCATCTGGAAGGATTCAAAGTTTAAAAATTATGAATCAAGATGGTCACCAGAAGTAGAAAATGTTGTAGTAGTTTATACTGATCGGAATGATTGGTTAAAATGGAAAATAAAAGGGTTGTTATTTGTTAATACAGTAAAATGTATGGAAGTATTACTGTACTGTATTTGACAATACTATTATGATAGATTTGAATATACAATATAACGTGACAATTATTAAGGTACGGAATTCCACTCAGGAATGTATAGTAAGATCAGGAGAAGGATCTCAGCATCAAATAGAATTAATAGTAAATATTGAGACAGTGTAGATTGTTTGGTGATAAAACTGTTATTAGTCCTTTTACTGGAAGACCTATGATAATGGAAGCTGAGAGGGAAAATGGCGAACCATGCTACCTGTGTGGCAGCTTTTAGTCTAACGTTCGCTGGGAGCTGGCTGGGAGCGCCGCGGGTCTGCTCTTCGTTTAAAAACGGATTTTCCCGCGCGGCGGCCGCTTCAATAAATAAGCGCTAATGGCGCTTACTATTGAAAGCGCCCGAGGCACGGGAAAACCGGACGGTTCTCGGCCGAAGACTGCCGCGCGCCGCCCGTGCTATTTTTAAAATGCGGAGGCAGACGCATTAGGTTTAGTCCGGTCGCCTCTGTATATAGAGAGTGTCAAAGTTATTCCTAGTATTCTAAAGGTAGGATTAAAGGAAAATTGTTTGGTATATAGTTTCTAGTGTATGCTCTAAGTGCATTAGCAAAAGATACAGGCTAAGTTTTTTTTATGTATCACAGTACAACAGAATATCTATGTTAATGGAAAAATATTGTTATATGGCTATTGGTGATTCATATGAGATATCTTTACAATTAGAGGATTGGGTTTGAGAATATGCAAAATTATGTACAATTTAATGGCTAGGTTGTGTTAATAGGAACATTTCTAATTATCACTTTTTCCACTACAAAACCCTATATAAAGTTATAGATATGGGTATGATTTCTAATGACAGATGGATTACTCACGATATTTCAACAAATTAAAAAATTGTAGGGAATTAGACACATGCACTATTTAAAAATGATGCCTGACCAATGGGAAACACACCGACATTCTGCAACTTCCCCTAGTCAACCCATTGCCACCTACTGGTCAGGCTCCACTGAGTCTGGCAAACCAGAGGGTCCTCCCCGCAGGGCGTTTCTGTTCTCCGGACCCAGTACTCCACCTTGCCCCGACCACTTATCACCCAGACACCTCTCAACACCCATCTCCTCTTTGAACTACAATGTCTATCCAGACTTCATGGCACCTATGTGGATGCCCACGCTGACTGAATAGACATTTACAGTAAATGCACCAAACATTACAAAACATATTTTAATACATGTTATAACTTGGGGAGACCCGTATATCTGGGCTCGAAAACCAAGAGTCTTGGGGACACATGGCAGCCCCGGTGTAATTCAACCCGCGTACCGACAAATCATACTTGCACGACGTGGAGAATTAGGGGACTACCGGTATCATTACCCCCCGAACTCCTGCAAACAAAACAACTGTATTTCGACCCAAATATCCCACCTAAAATTTACACACAGAAAGTTTCATGAGCCTGGGGAAAAAGGAACATGAAAGTGGAAAAGCAGGGAACATTTTAACTTTTGCATGTTATGTTACCTGGCCCCTGGCTTATGGTGCTATGTAGCTGCCCGTGACCCCGCAGTTTAAGGGGTAACCAGATGGGCTGAGATTGGAGGAGTGACTGCGAGATAGCGCAAGGAGGCATGGTGTACCCAGACAGCCAGCCCACCAGCACACGTCAGCACGGGAACGTGTGACGTCATAATGCCAGGCGAAGTCCAGTTGAATCAGGAAGCAGTGAGGCGAGGACACAGACACTACTGCTCAAGCCCAAACATCACGTGGACACCTGTGACAAGGCATACTGCAGAGGACCAGCACAATACAGTCCTGGGGGCCTACAACCATACAAGATTGTACACAACACGCAATAGAATGGAGAATGTTTGAGTGGTTCTCCAGGGGTCCTTTTATGTGTTTTAAATCAATCGTTTTAGTAGATCTATGCTATGTTGCTTTCTCTTCCTATTCCATGTCACTGATGCAACCATTGCATGCTCAACTACTGTACAATTTACGGCTACAAAAGGAGCCTTGAATTCTATCAAGTTGCAATATAGGTGTGAGTCTGTTTAAAATACAGGAGTACTATTGTTAATAACTGTACTGTAGGATACAGATGGGTTAAGGTGTGACAAAGAAGACCTCCACAATAAGGGTGTATTATTTCATTTATTCTATCGTCGAGGTTACTCAAAAGCTCTGAATTCTGGCATTGGACTCTTCTGACTATAAATGTTCACCATCAAGTGGATGCCTAAGTGAAAACAAGTTTATTGTCTGATATTTTACTCTGTTTCTTCTTTTTATATTTTTCAATGTCCTGCATTGCGTTGTGCACTAATAATTGGAGAATGGAGCCAAAGAGGATAATTTTCCACAAATATATGAAAGTTGGTGAAAATTTAGGCATTACTATAAATAGTAACGGATTTCCCATTAGGCCCAGGCCTAGGGTGGCAAAATTTGGGGGAGGCAAAAGTGTCCGTCCCTATATACATTTGCCGCGCTCTCGGGCCTATCAGATCTAATGGGAAGTCATTTTAGATATTGCGGCCAGCTCCTTACCTGCCGCCCTCCTCCCCCTTCTGAACCGCAGCGTTAAATGACTTCATGACATTGCGTTACCATGGCAAAGTGACGCATTGCGATGTCATGTTGGGAACGTCTGCTGCTTTATTTGTGCTGTGGTTCAGATGGAGGAGGGGGTGGCAGGTTAGGAGGCAGCCGCAGCAGCTGTGCATAGGGACGGCTGATTTTGAAATGCGCCATTGACTACAAAGCATAAGGGATAGACTTCTGTATGTATGTACTGTATGTATATCTTTAATTATATAGCACCATTATTGTACACAGTGCTTCACAGCAGTAATACACATGATAACCATACATATATATATATATATATATATATATATATATATATATATATATATATATATATATATATATATATATATATATATACACTGGCGACACACTTTATTCGAGCTCGGCTAGTCCCACGAATTCGGGTATACCCGGGTGTATTGAGGTTTGTGACTGTTTTCTGCCCGAGTGCATTGAGGTATTTTCCAAGCAGGGATTGAAGCATTTTATTCCCGCTGGCTGCAATACTGCACAGTATATATATATATATACTGCATTACAATTCATGAATTTATGCCATCTGGTAGACACGCGAAGCATTGCAGCCTATTAAATCCGAATCATTATCATTTAACAGATCAGCCGTCCGTCAGCCAGGCATGAACCCAGGCTGGGAAGGCAAACGCAACGGGGCTTGTCAGAGGTGAGGAGCGGCGCATTCCAGGTATCTGCCAGGTACATACCGGGTATTTGCTCGAATAAAGTGTGTCGGTGCAGTATATATATATATATATATATAACAAATAATACAAAAAACACATAATGGGAAGAAATGCTTTCAGACATACAAGAGACATATAGGAAAAGGAGTCCCTGTCCCAAAAGCTTACAATTTAATTGGTAAGTAGGAGGAAAGTACAGAGACAGTAGGAAAGTGTTCTGTTAAGTGTGCAAGAGGCCAAGGTTTATGTATAAGGTTTATAACATCAGCCACAGAGCTACTCATATACTTCATTAGTAGGTGTGTTTTAAGATGGGTCTGAAAGGTGGATAGAGAGAGTGCTAGCCAGATATTGACATTCCTGACACAGAATCAAACCTTTCTGTCTGTTACCCATTCATTATACAGGATTCATGGATTATGTCTTTGACAATGATTGCAAGTAAACTTTATGGCTTTATGACCTGATTATGATTGTATTATGCATACCATCTGTTGCACTTGTCAGAGGTTATTTATCAAATATTTTTTTTTGTATAAATGAAATAAGCACCAGGGATATTTGCAATAGGGATATTTGTATCTTCGTGCTCAATATTTCAGCTTCAAGTTTGTCATGCCTTTAGTTTTGTTTAGTACACAGTATATTGGTTAAAAGAACTAAAGAAGTGATGTCTGATGCCTTATGTATGTGTAGCGGTCATGTAAAATGGCTACAGTCATCTCTCCTGCTGACAGTAAGGCCTGGTAAGTTGTGGGCATGCCAGCAGTAATTATGGAGGTTTGCCCTCACACCCTGGTGAGGTGCCCTATGTATGGATGGGAGTGGTCACAGGCTCTGACTCCATGGTTAGTGATGTCAGAGGTGTGTCAGTTCCAGAGTGTACATAAGGCACAGCACTGAGCCAAAGTTAGAGGAGTTGTGTGTGTGTTTTGCTGGAGGAGGAGTAAGAGTTATGTTATAGTAGCTGAATAAGAAGACTGTGTCCAGGGACCTGACACAGAGTAAAGGCATCCCGGCTGGGATAGGGAATCCCTATTTAAGGAGAACTACACCTTGTAAAGGGAAGTGCTGTGACAATGGAGGGCTAATACACCCCATTGTGGAGGGCAGCATGGCCCACCGTCCAATAAAGATGCTCTTAATTACAAACCCTCTCGTGTACATGTGTGAAGCGATTGTACAGAGAGGAGCACCACAGAGGAGTTCCTCGCCAGGACCATCCCCAAGTGACCCTGATGAGGTGGAGGCGCTGCACTGGAACTAGGTAGGACTCAGCACACTACCTCAGCTGCCTGTCTGGACGGGTCCTCCCCACACACCATCATGCGGGAGACTCAGGAGTCCTGTAGCCAACAGGTGCACCACCAGACACTACCACACTGTAATGGGGACTGGTTAGACCACAGGGGCCAATATGAGATTAGGGGGGTCAGACCGGTTCACAGAAATACCGTTACATATGTATGAACATCTTTATTTATATAGCGACATTAATATATAAAGAGCTTCACAGCAGTAATACACGTGACAATCATAAAAATAACACATAATACATATAACACATAATGGGAATAAGAGCTTCAGACATAAAAGTGACACTTAGGAAAAAGAGTCCCTGCCCCAAGGAGCTCACAATCTAAATGGTAGAAGGACGAATGTAAAAACACAGTACGAAGGTGTTCTGGTAAGTGCATCTGCAAGGGTTCAAGGTCGGTGTATGAGGTGTAAAGTATCAGCCACAGAGCTACTCATATGCTTCGATAAGGAGGTGTGGTTTATGATGGGTCTTAAAGGTGGATAGAGAGGGTGCTAGTCGGATATTGAGGGGAAGGGCATTCCAGAGGTTTAGGGCAGTCAGTGAGGAAGGTTTAAGGCGGGAGAGGGATTTAGATACAAAGAGATAGAGAGAAGATTTTTGAGCAGAACGCAAGAGTCAGGATGGTGCATAGCGATAAATTAGGGCTGAGATGTAAGGAGGGGGCAGAAGAATATAAAGATTTAAAAGTGAGGAGAATTGAGTGTGTGATCCGGGATTTAATAGGAAGCCAGGAGAGTGATTTCAGCAGGGATGAAATTGAGACAGATCTAGGAAAGATTAGAGTGATTCTGGCAGCACATGTGACTGCGTAATGCTAACGACCCCAAAAGTAGGATAAATGAATGAATAATCAGATACTTGTAGGGGGGACCCCTAAACATAAACTTGATAGAAGACAGGTACTGGGTTGCAGTCCCGGATGGTAAGCTCACATTAGTGACACAAGTGACGCTGTTGTTAACAATAACACCAGGAAGATTGAGCATAATAACACCCTATAACGTACCAATTGTCTAAATAAAGTCCTGAACAGGAAAACATGTATCAAGCGATTGACTCACTCTTAGTGCTGCACAGTCTATGCGATCCAAAGGTGAGGGGTCCACAGGTGTGCTTCCATCCAAGGGGTAGGCTAGTAGAGAAGGAGAAAAACTGGAAGAGCACTACTGTAGGTATCAAAAAAGTAGAAAGGAGGGTGCGTATCCCATAAAAAGATTATTTATTGGTCATGGAAAAACAGGGCAATGGAGAGCTCCACCAACGTTTCACGCTTCACAAAGCACTTTCTCTTTCAAGATACCTTGAGAAAGCGCTCTGCGAAGCATGAAATGTTGGTAGGGCTCTCCATTGCCCTGTTTTTCCATGACCAATAAATAATCTTTTTATGGATACGCACCCTCCTTTCTACTTTTTTGATACCTAGAGTAGTGCTCTTCCAGTTTTTCTCCTTCTCTATGATTCTGGCAGCAACATTATTATCCTATTGCTTTAGTATTTGAGTTGTTTATACTATTTATATGATATAGTATCAAGACCTCACACATCTCTCATGCAGAGTTGACTTGCAGATCCTTGTTTGTTATAACACGTGCAAAAATAGGTTTTGACATATTGCCTCATAAAAACATCAATTTTAGATCAATAGGACGAGGTTTAGTGGAAAAAAACACCTGCCAGTGACTTGCTATTTTCTCTAAAGTAAAGATATCTTATAAATTATCTTCCCATATCTCCACAAGAATTCAGAAATTAATCAGTTAACACACCATACAGCTGCAACTACCGGTTGTTGACCATTTTCCACACAGCAACGAGAGGCATGCTTAGCCCTGCTGGGAGATTTCAGAAAATTTTCACGCGAGCTAGTCGCGATTTAACCCAGGTTAACCGTGGCCTGAAAGCGGGCAGAAATTGAAATGTAGCGTTGTCTGCAAAACCAGCCAGAAACTCAATAACTCAAGTTATTGTGTCTTAAAAATCTAATTGCAATGCAACCTGTCACTTATTCCCGGTCATGTGTGCACGATCTGATACCACACAGATGTTTAATACTGTACTGTACAGGTAATGTATGTACTTCAAGTATATTTCATTGAAATTTAAAGAGTAAACACACCAAAAAAGTATTTTTAGAGAATTAAATGTTTTATTTGCACATGGTAATAAAGTAAAAATGAATAGAGGCCTAACAAACAATCGAAACAGACAGCACACTAAGGCAGCATAAGTGGAAATAAATGGATATGGTGCAACATGGAACTGAGAGGATCCTACTGTATTTCCTCTCGAATAGTAATCAAAAAAGAATCCAATGTTCCCAGCACACAGAAGAATCAAGCAAGCAGGGAATATGCCCCAAAAATGTTTAATGAGCAAAAAAAACACAAATCCTACAGTTATGTAAGTAAAAAAGCCAAATCCTCATGCATCCAAACAAAAAATAATAATGGGCGAAAAACAGGGGAAGGAAAAAAAGGGGGGGATGGGATAGGGTGAGACAAAACATGTAAAAGTGACAGGGAGAGGGGGCGGCAACGTTTTGGGGTACAAACACCTTCTTCAGGCCCGTTCCCATGAGACACAAAATGTCTCATGGTACTTCCCTTTACAGATCTCCCTATAGAAAAATACACAAAAACAACGAGCAACCGGGATAAATGTATCCTAACAGGGGGCGCGTACAAGGGCCAGTCCAGGATTATCCAGCAACCAATACTGATATAAATGATAGTCCCACACAGGGGGTACAAGCCAACAGTCCAAGGAAATACAGCACCCACTGTGGTACTCAAGGATAATCCTTTCCACAAGGGAATAGCAGCTGCAGACCCCGTAAGTGTTTGTGAAGACTCTCTTGGAGACCTGCTGTGTTCAGAGTGTTCTCTGCATAGCCTTGTCAGGGAAAGGTGGTATTGGAACCTTCACGCTTTAAAATGTTTATGTTCACTTGTATTGTGTCTTAAAAAAGACACTAAAGAGCCTCAGCTGTTTAAATGCAGAGTCGTCATCAAGCCACTCACTTCTCCTTTACAAACCTTCACACAAAGCTCTGTATACCCTCCAATTTGCTCCAAATACCTTGCAAACACTCCGTGTAACTTTGGCAGATTTCACCTGGTTTCCTCCTGGCATCCATGGCTCACTCCTGGCAGGGACGTGACTCTCTTCCATGTGAGCGCCTTCCGGTGTCTCCCAGTGTCTCTCACACAGACTGGTTACGTCACCGTCAGCTGTATACTGCACCGACACACTTTATTCGAGCAAATACCCAGTATGTACCTGGCAGATACCTGGAATGCGCCGCTCCTCACCTCTGACAACCCCCGTTGCGTTTGCCTTCCCAGCCTGGGTTCATGCCTGGCTGACGGGCGGCTGATCTGTTAAATGATAATGATTAGGATTTAATAGGCTGCAATGCTTCGCGTGTCTACCAGATGGCATAAATTCGTGAATTGTAATGCAGTATATATATATATACTGTGCAGTATTGCAGCCAGCGGGAATAAAATGCTTCAATCCCTGCCTTGAAAATAACCCAATGCACTCGGGCAGAAAACAGTCACAAACCTCAATACACCCGGGTATACCCGAATTCGTGGGACTAGCCGAGCTCGAATAAAGTGTGTCGCCAGTGTATATGTATATATATATTTATATATATATATATTGTGACAAACGCCCCTCTTTTGTAGCGCTGACGTCTGTCTGGGTTCTTCCCGACACAGTCTTCTAGGGTTATTTATACAAAAAACAGGATCATGCAAAGTATTATGCTGCTTAACTCAGGCTTCTGCCTGCTTTGTTTTCATCCAAGTAAGGTACTGCAGCTTTAACAAGTGTAGATTAGAGGTACTCAGATACTTTCATTCAGCAGTTCACTCATTTCAGTGTTACAGTATTTCCCACACTGTTATTTTTAAGAAATAAAACCAAAATCATATAAACAAAATCCTATCCCTTTCAGGGATCTAACTACACATCAGAATCAGTCTCTCTAACAGCTGCTGGCCAACTAACCTTTTTCCCCAGCTTAAAACAATGCTCTCTTATTTAGGGTCACTAGATATAGCACAGTCTTTTAGCAACAGCAATAAACATTTGTTTTGTCTTATTTGTTCGTGGTGGGAACTCTGTCCCAAGTGTCCAGGCAAATCCTCTGGTACTGTGATACTTGGAGGGGCCGTCCACCCCGAACTGGATTCCGGGGAGCAGCGATACCCCCAGCCCCCAGGCTCTAAGGAGAGAGAGTGAAATGCAAAACATCTCTGCTCTAAATACCTGTGCATGTGATTAGAAGAGCAGGTGAGGGAGAACTAGAGCCATTGTAATCTGTGGTCTGGATTTTCCATCCAGCTGCCTGAGTTAATGGCAAGCTGTGGAACGGATCATTTTTAACTATTCCTGCACTTTCTGACCTAAAATGGGGCAGAAAGCTGCCTAACATCTTTGGACTATGTCACAATATATATATATATATATATATATATATATATATATATATATATATATATATATATATATATATATTAAAGAAAGAAAAAACACCCGATCCTAGTGCATTATCATTAAAAATATTTTAGTAATTTTCCATTGATCACAATTCAAAACTGAAAAACAAGAATATATTCAGGCGTTGTATGAGATCAATACTCATGCCCCAATCAAGATGATGTAACTCCTCTCCTCTGCTTCGATCGTCTGCACAGTCCATCACGAACTCCTGTCCAGCAGAAACTCCCAATGGTGTCAGCTCACAGATAGTCCTCCGGCAACACACATCTACTGCATTCATTTTCGGGCAGGAAACGTTTTCAATGGGCAGCGGATTCCCTTAATGTTTACATAGCTCACATACGCGTTTCTTCAGATTAACTGATTTCTTCAGGGGATGGATTTTGGGTATGCTCACTATATATATATACCTCCAGAAACCAATTAGATAAGACATGAACTAGTTATACACATGTGTATTGTATGTGCTCTAATTGTAAACATGCAAATCAGCGTGTCTATAGATCCATTGCTTAATTAATCCACAGAATCTTACTATAAACACATAATTATAAAAAAGTATAAACATACAGAAAATATCTCAAACCTCAACACTCAAATTACATATACCCTATTTCCTCGATTCTAAGATGCCATCGATTCTACTGTAAGACGCACCCTTGATTTAATAAAAACATTTGGGGGAAAAAAACCACTAAATTAAATGTGCAGAATAAATATTTTTACTAGCAGACAATAATAGCATTCTTTTATCCATACAATTACATATCACTTTCTTCTTCAGTATCACATTCAGAGTTAGAGTTTGAGTCTAAAGATTCTTCTGAATCACTTTGGGAGTTGTTGAGGTCAGTGTTTTCCCACAGAAGATCGTCCTCTGTACCATCAAGTGAATTTGTGATGCAGCACTTCTTAAATGAGTGCTCTACTATTGTTTCTGGTATTTTCTTCCAAGCAGGGGACACCCATTCTGCAAGTTTTGATGCAGATGCCCTCTTAATTTTACCAGAAGGTGTCAAAGGAAGGTTGTCAGATAGCAACCATGCCTCATACTCTTTCCTTAGATGATTTTTAAACGGTTTGTTCACAGAAACATTGAGGGGTTGAAGTTGGCTAATCATGCCACCAGGGACAACCACCAAGTCACAGCGCATTCTGGCGAGCTTATTCTTTATCTGTTCAGATAAATGTCCACGAAATGCATCAAGAACCAACATACTGGGTGTGTTACGTAGGGCTCCTGGACGTCTACTCCAGACGATTTTTACCCAGTCTTCCATCAGCTCAGCTGTCATCCATCCATTTTTTTGTGCACGCACAATTACATCTGTGGGAAAGATCTCATTCTTGGGTATGGTTTTGCGTTTTAAAATGATATAAGGAGGCAACTTTCGGCCATTGGCAGTAATGCATAGCATCACAGTGACACACTGCTTTTCATAACCTGTGGTCATGATCTTGACCTCTTTAGCCCCTCTAGGATTGAGAGTGTAATTTCTGGGCATTTCGAAGTATACCGGGGTTTCGTCTGCATTTCCAATTTGGTTAAAATCATAGTTTTTTTTCTTTCTTAAGTCAATGACATATCGTTGGAAGTTAAGCAGCTCCTCTTGAAAGTCAGCTGGAATCTTTTGACAGATAGATGTTCTGCGCCTGAGTGATTGTCCTTCACGACGCATGAATCGGTCACACCAACCTCTCCTTGCTTTGAAAATTGTGTAATCAATTCCGAGAGATTTGGCAATTTCTACAGAGTTTACTTGCATTGCCTGACGTGTGACAGCCAATCCTCTTGCACGTGTCTCAATGACAAAACGAAGCACAACTTCATATACTTGTGGGTATATTCCCTTCTTAGGTCCTGTAAAGCACTTGGTTGTTGCTTTACAAGCAAATATGGCAGTGCGGTCCTTCCTCCAGCGACGAACATTTGCTTCATTTATAGTAAATTTACGTTCCGCAGCTCTATTTCCGTGCTCTTCAGCGTACACAATAACTTTGCGTTTCAATGCTGCATCATAGTGAAGTCTTTTTGATGACATTTTACGGTAAGTCACACTACAATGCGCAACAGCAAACTGCGTCACACTGCGCAACAGTACACTGAGTCACACTGCGCAACAGCACACTGCGCAACAGTACACTGCACACTGCGCAACAGTACACTGCATCACACTGCACACTGCACAACAGCACACTGCGTCAGACTGCACACTGCGCAACAGCACACTGTCACACTGCGCAACAGTACACTGCACACTGCGCAATAGTACACTGCATCACACTGCACACTGCACAACAGTACACTGCGTCACACTGCACACTGCGCAACAGCACACTGCGTCACACTGCACGCTGCGCAACAGTATATTGCCTCACACTGCACACTGCGCAACAGTATATTGCCTCACACTGCACACTGTGCAACAGCACACTGTCACACTGCACACTGCGCAACAGTATACTGCCTCACACTGCGTAACAGTTCATTGCATCACACTCCACATTGCGCAAAAGTACACTGCGTCACACTGCACACTGCAACAGTAAACTGTGCAACACTGCACACTGCACAACAGTACACTACACTATACTACAGTACAAGTTTTCTCCTCAGCACTACAAACAGGATACTGCTCAGCATTATGGGAGCTGCGCTGGGGATGCTGTACTTACTGTATGTTGAGTGACAGGTGCTCCTCAGCTCACATTCCCCTCTGGCTGCATTCACACGTTCCGGCCAGGTGGAGTGGTAGAAGCACTGACAGCTGCTTCTTGCGCACAGGAGGGTGAGAGGAGGAGGAATGGGAGAGGCAGCCTGCACCTCTACAGCAGCACAGCCCAGCTGATCGTGGGCCACACCGAGGGAGAGAGAGGGGGGTGGAATGGGTGATGCAGCCGGAAGAAGAGGCATGTCTCCCGTGCACGGGCGGGGTGGGGGGTGAAGGAGGAGGGATGGGAGAGGTGACCGGCAGCACCCCTACAGCAGCACAGCCCAGCTGATCGCGGGCCGCGCCGAGGGAGAGAGAGGGGGGTGTAATGGGTGATGCAGCCAGTAGAAGAGGCATGTCTCCCGCGCACGGGGGGGTGGAGGGTGAAGGAGGAGGGATGGGAGAGGCGACCGGCAGCACCCCTACAGCAGCACAGCCGAGCTGATCGCGGGCCGTGCCGGGGGAGAGAAAGGGGGCGGAATTAGTGATGCAACCGGTAGAAGAGGCATGTCTCCTGCGCATGGGGGGGTGGGGGGTGAAGTAGGAGGGATGGGAGAGGCGACCGGCAGAACCCCTACAGCAGCACAGCCCAGCTGATCGCGGGCCTCGCTGAGGGAGATAGAGAGAGGGGAGGGGGGTGTGGGCAGCTGGCGGTAGAAAGGGACTTTTACCGCCAGACAGCTGATAGTTGCGAGGGAGGGGGTGCAATGGGTGGGGCAGCCAGACAGCTGACAGTCGTGGTGGGGGTAATAGGAGAGGCAGCAAGCATCTCTTATGTGGGGGGGCAGGCACTTCATTATGGCAAAAATCGCTCGCGCGTGCGGGGGGGACGACGCATCTGGTGCAAGCAGCCGGCCACCGCACGGATGGTAGAACACGGAAAGCTGCTGTGGCTTTTTCTGCAGCGCCCCTGTCACAGTAGCTTGTGACAGGCTGTAATTTACACCAAAACTATATATAAATATATATATACCTGGGTTTTAACTGTGACGAGACTTAGATATGATAAAATATAATTTATTCCTTGATAAAGGTGAACACAACAGATTATACAATAACAGCAAAATATAGACACTTACTTAAAGATTATGGCAAGAAATCCATCAGGATTACAGACTGGCCACTTCTCCCATATTTCAATTGACATCACAGCAAAACAGGCAAGACACATGCATGGCATTTCTTCTCAGCAATCAAGATGGTATAGCACAACAGGCCTGATGACATGCAGGCATGAAGATCATTTGCATGAAGAACAATGAAGAACCATGAAGAACTTTGCATGAACAACATGAAGAACAATGGGTAAAGGGTGGTTCTGACTTATATATCATTTTAAGCCCCTCTTTCCCAGATACGGCGCCATGCCGTCTAGCAAAAGTCCCTTTGAAGCTTTTGAAGCTCATTTGGACTTCCAGGGTCCAGTGTGAAAAGTTACACTTACTCTGGCTAGTTCCTTTTGGTCAGTTGGGCCAAGCATAAGCAATTAGCAATTTAGCCTTTGATGACCACGCGATGTAAATTCTGGCATTCCTGCTCATTATCATAGCAGGGGGTTGCAGTTTCTCAGAATTCAACCAAAATTTCATATTTACTGCAAATCACCTCATAACTTGAGTTCAGTAATACATACAGTAAGGTGAGATATATTAATACATTCCGTCCCACCTGACGCTCGCAGAGATACCAAACATTACAGTGTAATATGAAAATTAATAGAGATATTAATATCTGGCAGCCACTAAGGGCCAGATATTAAGTGTTTGTAACGGTTGGTGGCGGGGAAGTCCCACGAATACAAATATGTAGGTCTTAGCATGTTCAGCCAAGGACATCTCATAGTATTCTTATATTTAATAAGGTTACTCATTTTGATATCCTGCTTGGGGTTTTCCACCCCTACCCCCATCAATAAACCCTTTGAAGCAGGATACCTTTTGCTGGAAGGTGTGAATAACAAACACTTCCATTCCTCGGTCTCGCATAGCAATACCCCTGTGAAGCCAGGCTAAATTCTAGCAGGATGTCCTATTTAGCATACAGAGGTAACCCAGCTTTAAGGTGTCAAGACCATTTGGTTCCTCATGCATTACAAAAGGGCAGGCATTCTGCCTGTACATTAGCATTAGCACACCATTAGCATTCTGCCCGTATATTTCAAAAACTGCAAAAAGTCACTTTATCAAAAATATATGTTCCTCTTATGACAAAGTTATATTTTTAATATGTGTGTACTTGGGGGGTGACCCGGAGGCTGTACCCCAAGGCTCAGGGTCCTGGCTTACTCCGTTCCCAAATTACCAGTTTTCAGGTAACTGTTTATTCAGCACTGCATATAAGATTAACCCCTTAAGTCCCAGTGGGTGGGTTATGCAGACACTGACCCAGCAACAATACATTTTACACAGGGGAATAAGCATTTTCATGTTATAACAAGGGTTAAATCACATTTCTGGACCTCAGCCCAGTTAACCCCTTGTCTCCCTGGCGAGGTTAGAGGGGGGCGCTTGGGGAGTAACCCCGTTTATCCCGGGCCAAACCCTCACTATCGTCATAGTCCCCTAGCTGTTTTTTTTTTTAGCACATCGATTATAGGACGCAGTCCTATTTCAGCCACGTGAAAAAGGGAAAAAACCTGCGTCTTACAATCGAGGAAATACGGTATTAGACATATTGGACTATGGAGGACATTGTATATCTTTTACTTAGTTAATTAGGTTTGATTAAAGGAACAACAATTACTATTTTGAATACATCACTTGAATGATGTTGCTTAAATGTATTCTTATACATAGTAATCTCATTAAATGATTACTTAATTCATGAATTGAATGAAAGTAACCAATTATATTTAAGTTTTGATTTTTTTCAAAATTAACTCAATGATTCTTACAAGCAAGTTTTTTATTTATTCATATTTTTTATATGGCATATTATTAGCGTATATATTATTTGTTTTGTTTTTTATTCACAACAATTTATGGCACCTTGATATCAACAACAAGTATACTATTTCATCAGATCTTTACCAATCAGTAGGTTATTAAAGACTCAATTCTGATTGGACTCATAGAAATAATAAGCCTTTACTAAGGGTCTTTTTGATTATCACCACACCCTTAATTACTATACATATAGGCACAGTCTTGTATATATTATTGTTTCCAACTATATCTATATCTAAAATAAAAAATGAATTGACAATACCGTTCTGTGGCATCGTCTATTCATCTTTGATTATTAACCTCGGCTAACACGGTACCGATACCTCTACATACATACATACATACATACATATATTTATATATATATATATATATCTATATATATATATATATATATATATATAGATATATATATATATATTTATATATATATATATATTTATATATATATATATGTATATATATATGTGTCTGTATATATATATATATATATATATATATATATGTGTGTATATATATATATATATACATATATATATATATATATGTGTATATCTATATATGTATGTATATATATATATATATATATAATAAAAAAATAAATAGATGATACCGTTCTGTGGCTAACGAAATGCTTTTATTTGTGCGAGCTTTCGAGATACACTGATCTCTTCTTCCGGCGATGTTACAATGAATGAAGCAAAAGGTATACTTAAAAACAATGTCTTTTAGAATGTTATCTGTGCTGTTCCTTCCCCTGGTGTTGATGTGTTTTATGGCTAGAGGTGTCAAAAGGTTACTGTGAAAGCAAGTGAAGAAAGAGTGTGTACAGTATGTGTATCAGTGTGAATAAAAATGAATGGAGAGCCCACAGTATATACAGTGCTTTACACAAGGTGTGTGTGGAGTGGGAGTGGATATAAATGGTGTGGGTGGGTGTGGAAATGTGAGAGTTTGTAGCACAACTAAAAGTGTGTGTGGATACTTAGTGGTCCCTATTGGTGTATAGGGATGGAAAAACAAGGAGTATTAGTATGTGTGAGAGACAGCTGTGTGTGCATACATATAGCACAGTATGTACAGACATGGCCTTTAGCGCTCATGGGACGAGAGTTCACTAGTGTCAGTAATGACTCATAAAATTTCGATCTCTGTTTAGGCCACTGCTAAGTGTCCCGAACAGTTGCATAAATTTGTATTCATTCAACCGTCTCTCTTTCGGGGTTTTAAGATTACCTTTGAGTATGGCAACCCTCAGATCGTTCATCTTATGGCCAGAGTCAGAGAAATGTTCGCCAACAGGACTGTCTCTTGTACCGCGTGTGATGCTGTGGCGATGCAGGTTCATTCTCTTGTTTAGCCCCTGCCCTGTCTCACCTATGTAGTAGCAGCCCCCTGGGCATTTCATGCACATGATGAGGTACACGACATTGCTGGAAGAACAGATGAACCTTCCTCTGATTTTGTATTCCCGATTCCTGTGTGGTATTTGTATTGTGTCCGCTGTGTAGAGCATTGCGCAGGTTTTGCATCTTGGGTCCTGGCATGGTTTTGTCCCGCATTCAGTTGTACTGCTGAATACTTTACTCCTCACCATAATATTCTTGAGATTAATGGGTTGTCTGTATGATAATAAGGGTGCTTCAGGGAAGACCTGTTGCAGTCTTGTATCTTCCAGGAGGATGGGTTGTAGTTTCCTGGCGATCTTGCGTAGGGCTCCTAGGTGTGGGTTATATGTGACCACCAAAGGTACCCTGTCGCTTGTCTCCTTCTGTTTGTATTCAAGAAGATCACTTCTTGGTATTCTGGTGGCTTTGTGAATTTGCTGGTCTACAATTCTGTGGTTATATCCACGGTTTATAAAGTCTGATCTCAAGGCTTTAATCCGCTGGTCTCTGTCTGCTGTGTCGGAGCATATCCGGTTGTATCGTATGGCTTGACTGTAGATGGTTGCATGTTTGGTGTGTGTCGGGTGGAAGCTGTTGTCCCTCAAATAGCTGGCTCTGTCTGTAGGTTTGCGGTATACAGAGGTCTGTAGTTGGTTGTTCTTTATAGTAATGGTGGTGTCTAGGAAATGTACTTCATCCGGGGAATGGGTGAGTTTGAGGTTGATGGTCGGGTGGAAAGTATTGAAGTTGTCATAGAAATGTAGGAGGTCCTGTTCGCCAGAGGTCCAAATCATATGTATGTATGTGTATATATATGTGTATGTGTATGTGTATGTGTGGGTGGGGAGAGTAACTAAGCCTGCTCAGGTCCCCCCATGTGCTGCTGAAAATGGCCGGGTAACAGATAGGAGGAGGAGGGCTTGTCTGTGTGCAGGGAAGGCCCCGCAGCAAGGCCCCGCCCCCTCTGCAATGCCCCGCCCCCTCTGCAGGCAGACACAGAGCAGGGAGCTGGAAGCAGCCTCTGCACGGAGCTTATGTCCGCCCCCAGGTTTCCCCGCACGCAGCCTGCGCCCCCCCTACATAATCTTGCGCCCCCCAAAGGGGGCGCGCCCCCCAGTTTGTGCACCGCTGCGTTAATGACTCACATTAGAGTACGCCCACTTTTAACACCTGTACCTCATCGCCATGCATAAAAGGTTACACACTTTGCGTAGCCCACCACTCGATGATCTTTATCTGAACTTTCCCTTGTCCAGATACTGCATTATGCCATCTGCTTCCATGGATAAACCCCGATTCTACAGACGCAGGAAGCCACTCGCCTCTGCCGTGCCTGTCACGCAGAAAAAGCGAAAGGCAGGAGCCGTTTCCAAGCCAAGCCCAAAGCGACAGGCTAAGGCTTATAAAGAAAACCTTCTGCTGACCCCAAAGTCTAAGGGTTTTAAAACACGTAAGCCTTATTATGTCAAGAAGAAATTCTGTGATGTACACAACGCAAAAGACATGGCAGCCAACCCATCGAACCCGCAGGCCACTTCCTCGTTTATGCTTCGACGACTCTGCCGCCGCTCTCCCTGAAATCTACAACCCATTTTCTCCACTACTTGTCCACGACGCTGCCGCCACTCTCCCGGAAACCCACAGGCCATCTTCGCCACTGCTCTTCGACTACGCTGCCGCTGGTTCCCCTGAAATCCACGGGTCACTTTCTCCATTACGCTTAGACAACTCTGCCGCTTCTCACCCGGAAATCCACAGGTCACTTTCTCCATCCCTCTTTGACGACGCTGCCGCTTCTCCTCTCCCGGAAATCCACAGGTCACCTCATCCATCCTTCTTCGACGACGCTGCCGCTTTTCTCCATGGAACCCCCATCTCATCCTCCATAGCAGCCATCTACCCAGATGTCCACAGCACTCCATGCACAAGAACCAGCTCTACAGACCGCATGCTTAATGGGTTAAGTGTGGATATCCCCGGGAACTCTACTATGCTGGTAAAGATAGATCTGCTTCTGGAGACCATGCTAAATATGGATCAACGGATGCAGAAGATGGATCAACGGATGGAAAAGATAGAGACTGACATAGCAGGGATACATAATTTGCTCGGTGTTCATGCCCCTGAATCCCCGACGCCGGAGCAGGAGGGTGTGATGAATGGAATTTCGACCGCCTTCCAACACCAAGCGCACCCCCTCCACCAGAAGAATTTGTGTACATTTATGCCGTTGAGGAGGAGGATAATATGACAACCCCGTCAAGACCACGCCAGGAGACAACACGGCGACCAAGACAGGAGGAAAGCTTCCTCCCAGACAACCTACCCTCGCCCGCCGCCACTAGTACACCCGCTCATAGAAGAACACCCGCTCCCAGACCCCAACCTACATACGCTTGCATCGATACGGTGCCCGACATCATCCTGCGTGAGCTGACACAGGCACTCAGGGAGAAGTATAGGTTGATGAGTGCTGGTTTACCCCAGAAGTATGCCATGTTAATTTTTAAGCACCACGTGTCCTACTTGGTGTATTGCGGGTGGGTCTACAAAGTGAACTACGAAGGAAATCGCGAAAAAAGGGCGCTTCCTGAAAATTTAAGAAGGACTATTGTGGAGGAATAGCGGCACTATTTTTCATTAACAGATCCTTTAATGAAAATCGTTCGAGACTCCATTAATGGCATTTTGCGCCATACAAGGCATCGGCCCTGGAAGGACAATCTGGTGGGGATCGAATTTGCGTGACTGTTCAACTGTTGTTTATTTTTTGTAAATGTTGTGATGTACATGTTTTGACTTGCTGTACTTTAATAAAGGAGATGTTGCATGTTTTAACTTGTATTAATAAAGAAATGTTTTTACTTACTGTACACAGGACCTGCACAATTCCAGTCCCCGAGGGCCGCAAACAGGCCCGGTTTTCAAGGTTATCCTGAAAACCGGGCCTGTTTGCGGCCCTCGAGGACTGGAGTTGTGCAGGCCTTACTGACTGTTCTGTATACCATCCTACTGTAAATGTTTTGACTTGCTGTACTTTAATACAGGAGATGTTGCGTTTTGTAAATTTTCTGAATAAAGAATTTTTTTTAATAACACCATACTGTTGTGCTGACTGTAAACCATACTAACATAATACATGTAGAATAAATGCATACTTTTTATTTTTTCGGGTTTATTATACAGTATATATAAAAAAAAGTATTGTATACGGTCTGAAAACATCAGCATACTGTTTCAGGTATTCTATCCTACTCAATAACAACGACCACTAAACTGTAGACTCCGGTACGTGTTTTTTTCTCAGATTCAGCAATGTGCAGGCATTGTAACACAAAGCGATATTATCCATCGAAATCCGTCCATTTGCCGTTTTCCGCATGAGATGAGAAAGTTTTCTTTTCTGAGGAACAAAAAAAAAGTAAATGTTTTACTGTAATGGTCAGTCAGTCAGTCCCCTAAAGAAGTTCCCACAGTCAGTCCCACCAATAATTTTCTCGGGGGGCGTCTTCTGTTCACATGCGCCTACCGTCGATGTGATGACACGCATACAGTATGCGTTTCAAGAATGTTCCAATGCGCATGCGCCTAGCTTTTCACCAATTGTGCAGTATCTACTGTAGAAGCCGCTCAGCCAATGATATTGCTTACAGGAGAATCGCTTGACTTTTGAATCGCACTGATTTTGATATTTTCAAAATAAATAAAACAGAATAAAGTACGGCAACATTACTCACCATAGACTTTCCCAATCAGCTGGCGCTGAGCCACTGACAGTCCCGTATTCTTGATCACACATGTCGTTGACAGGTGACAGCGGGACTACTACACCTGTAGTCAGCTGATGAGGCTGGAAATCGCTTAGGTACATGCAAGCTTGCTCGAAACTGTACGCGAAATCTGACTCAGGCTGCAGGTATCCGGGCGGGGACAGACAGCAAGGGCTGCAGGTCACCAGGTTTTCACTGACGGTCGGACCGTTATTGGAAGCTGTCGCTGTCACTGTCGCATTGCTTGCCAGCGACTGACGTTTCTTAGTTGGTTTTAACACGACCTTTCGCCTTATGCCGTCTCCATGATCATAGATACAGAAAAAACCCAGTGATACACACCAATACCCTCCAATAAAATCGGGATCAATACGAAAAAAACATGGATCGCTACATAACTTTTTCCTTATTGCACGCTTCCACACATGAGCATTTGGCGAAAATTTGTAAAAGTCATAGTTTTCGATAAAATACTGATAAATTTGAACAACTGTTACCATCTTATCATCTGTTGCATTAATCGCGGCCCATATTAAATAAGCGTACGTTCTGTCGGGTTTTTGGAACACGGACTGCAGTGGTGCACTCATGTCGGGACTCTCAGGACAATAACCAGACCAGAAATTGTGCTTGTCTTTTTTTAATATGAAAAGCCTAAATTGATACATTATTGTAACTTCTTCCTTCAGTCCCAAGGCCAATTTACAATGGACCACTGTGGTATTTTTTTATAAACACCTGCAAGTCGACACATTACTGAAGCGCATGCGCATTACAATTCATGAATATCTGCCATCTGGCGGATACGCGAAGAATTGCAACCAATTAAATCCGAACCATTATCAATAAACACATCAACCGCGCATCAACCGCGGGTGTGAATGCAACATGAACGCGGTATAAATGCGGTGAGAATGCGGCATGAACGTGGTGAAGTGCGGTGAAGTGCGTGGCATTCGGAAAAAAATCCCGGAAAAATTCGGAGATGTTGGAGAATAAAAGGAGCCACGGCTGTAAAGAGTAAAAACATGAACACACCAAAAACACACCAAAAAGTATTTTTAAAGAATTAAATGTTTTATTTGCACATGACAATAAAGTAAAAATTAATAATACAGAAATTCAAAGTCGCCTCTTCGTCCAAATTTACAATCTTCTTTTCTTTTTCTTCTTCGAACTTGCTGGCTCTTCTTGGGCATCTTGGTCAGTAAAGAAAGTGGCAATATTCAATATTAATATTCCCACCTTACATTATTTAATTCCGAGGTTTTTTTTTAGTTTTTTTCTAGGGGTTTGGGTTGAAAAAGCATGGTATGAATGGATTTAAGCAAATACAGGTCATTACCTGGCAGTATTGATGGATGTATTTTCTGCACCAATAGGGGTGTTTCCTGCACATTGTCTTTGCCCAGCTCCAGACATGCAAAACAGAAGTGTAAAAAATAATGAAACAATTATTATGATATAAACAGGAAAGCAGGGCAAAAGAACCAAGGAAAATGGATAAAATCAAAGGGAAAGACACTGACCAAGTAATTCCTTTGTAGTCCCCCAAGCCCAAACTACAGCCACCAGTATGCGCACAACATGCAAAACAAAGAGGGGAGAAAGCATCTCATAAATTGCCCTAACCATCACATATTTATTTATATATATGTAACTAGCTAACATGTATAAAACACTATTGTGGAAAGAGCTAGCACTATCTGACACAAGAAATAAAATCAACATCCTATTAACATACCCTGCTAGCTCCTAATACCAAAATTCTAAAAAATTCCAACAGCATTCAGTGACAATCTATCCAATCGCAGAATGAAATCTAAACTCTGAAACTCGGTCATGAGAATCCCCAATACTAATAATCTGTGTACCCTGCAGAGTATTACGCAAAAACATCCCCACAGTTCCTGCATGGAGGAGCACTAAGTTTTCCACATTTGAAAACCCTTATTGTGACCATAGTATTAGGTAAGCCATAGACATATATCAGGTAAAAATGGCCGTAGGTTCCCAGCAATGTGTAATTAAGTCAAAGGAAGTATGTCAAAGGACTGTACACAAGCCCTATACCAGAGCAAACCCCCGTATTCACTCACCCCCATGTCAGTCTGGTAACAGAGGGATCCATGGTAGTCCAGCACCCACCATCTGCACATTTTAGAGTTTCCTGGGTAACCCACTGCAGCAGGAGAGTGTGGCAACAATAGGGTTGATGTACAATGCAAAAGTCAAAGGAATCAAACAGGGAGGCCTCTAGAATACATAAGGAGGGGGGTCATACCAGCTCTACCTAAGTGTTCACTAATGTATGGGGTGGCGGTGCATGGGAAGTGGGGATATATATTTTCAAAATGATCCAGAGGTGATCATAAAAGACATCCCGGTATGTCGGGTGGTTCTCCGATCTGGCTGACGTCATCAGTAGGAGCGTCACCAGCAAGCCTTGCTTGGTTATGATATTCTATAGCTACCTACTGTATTAAGGATTGTTTGATATAGAGGTTATTGCGCATAAATATGACAATAGGACCTGTTTAAAATATAACCGTTAAAGATCATTGGACTGATATATGCCATCACAGCATATTGCGTATGTTCCAACTGTAGGAATATACTCTAGACCTTCCCATAATTAATTGGATTTTGGGACCTGACATAAATACACAAGAGTTCTAATCTGATAGGTGATACTAACCTTATACATCTCCTGCCACACATGGGCAAAGCATATTGAAGTCCTACCTACCATGCAGATCACTGCTCTACTTTTTTAACATTTTTATAGAAGAGTTTAAATAAAATTTTATTGTTTTTTCATCCCATGTACTACCTTTCTCCCTGGTGTGAGTGCTACATGTTTTTGTGGCTAATATTGTGATTTAAGTTATATTAGGCTGAGTGCAATACCGGGATGTCTTTTATGATCACCTCTAGGCCTCTAGAATAGAACAGTTATCAGCTCTGGTCCTAATCACCTTGGATACAAACAGTGCCAGGCCTGAGTCAAAAAAGCTTCCTGCGGCACTTATCACTCACCCTAGATGTCGTTCTTCCTTCCTCTGTAGAAGTTAATCATGAGACAGGTCATAACCTGCAAGGAACAAATCCCACTATATTAGTGAAGTCATAGTCCTTATTCAGGTTGCCTGGATTTAATGTGCCCAGCTCCTGAATCCAGAAGGCTTCCCTTTTCCTAAGTAAACATAACCTGTTGCCACCTCGCCGAGGTTTAGGGACCACCTCTATGATCTGAAACAGCAGCTGGCTTAAGCTAAACCCTGCCTGTAAGAAATGTGCAGACACGGGTTAGTCCAGCACCTTACAGCATATAGTAGACTTGTGCTGACTAATCCGTTCTTTGGCCTTACGTATAGTTTCCCATACGTAAGCAACCTGCAAGGACACTTAATGAGATATACCATGAAGTCTGAATTGCATGTGGCGTAATCTTTAATCCCATATTTTTTGCCCGTTCGAGGGTGAGTGAACGACGGACCCTTCTGTACATTCCCACACTGGGCGCATGATATATATATATATATATATATATATATATATATATATATATATATACATATATATATACACATATATATATATATATATATATATATATATATATATATATATATATATATATATATATATATATATATATATAAAACTGAGTTAAGTTATGGTGAGTAAAAAAAGTGACAAAAACCCTCCACAGCAAAGCAAATATGCAAATGTAAATACAACTGTATGCTCATCTGCATGTCTTAGACAGGTCTGCAACCCCGGGGTTGCAGACCTGCCTAAGACATGCAGATGAGCATACAGCTGTATTTACATTTGCATATTTGCATTTCTGTGGAGGGTCTTTGTCACTTTTTTTACTCACCATAACTTAACTCAGTATGGTAAACCCCATCCTTTAGCTTCTCTGCATACCCAGTTTACCAACCCCACACTGATGAGACCCATAAAGGTTGAAACAGCTGTCTGTGGGTGGGTTTTCTGGGTATGCACCTTAACCCTGGCTGTGCTCAAAGCTGTGACCATGCAGCAAGCTTAAGCCTAGAGGTAACCATGTTAAAAATGGTTTTTGAAGCAAAAAGTGGCACTGTGTGCTCATTTGCATGTCATTCCCCAGAATCTCTTGCTGCAGTGGAAGTGCTGTGTGCTGGGTGATAATGGTGAAAGGCGGGGTTGCAGACCTGCCTAAGACATGCAGATGAGCATACAGTTGTATTAATTTTTGCAAATACAGTGGCGACCAACTTTATTCTAACTCGGCTAGCTCCGCGAATTTCGGAATATCCTGGTGATGTGCGGTTTTGTATCATTTTCGCCCGGGGTGTATTGCGATATTTTCGCGGCTGTGATTTAAGCATTTTATTCCCGCTGGCTGCAATAGTGCAATGCCGTGTAAAAACGCATGGGGGCATTTGCGAGCTGTTGTCTTTGAAGCCGAGAAATTCATGAATTGTAATGCAGTATATACTGTATATATACAGTATATACTGTATATATACAGTATATACTGTAAAACAACAACCCCTATAACCCCTAACATACACATACAGTACTGTATATGCACATCAATGATACTATAGGCCGTCCCCTGGCGAGATGTGTTTGCAGCAGAGAGAGATCCGCTGCTCTCTCTGCGCAAACATCGGCACATTAAAAATTATTTAATATACATTTTTATTCATAGTGTAGATGTGCAGGGGGGCTCCGGAGCTGAACCGCGTTTGTTTCAGGCCCGGGGACCCCCTGCTTCCCGAGAAACAGCCCCCTTTATGAGGTGCCGGTATCCCTCTGCATTTCAAAGTCCCGATCACGTGACCGCGGCATGTAAACAAAGCAGAGGGATACCGGCACCCCATAAAGGGGCCTGTATCTCGGGGAGCAGGGGGTCCCCAGACCTAAAACCACAGTGGTTCAGCTCCGGAGACCCTCTGCACATCTACAGTATGAATAAAACACATATATAAATAAACACTCGTTCCTTACCTTTGCGGCTATGTGCTATGGTAACGAAGCAGCATGACTGTATTTTTAATAATATTGTACAGTGAGCAGGGGGTTCCCTGAGCCACAAATCAAAGCTCAGGGGACCCCCTGCTCCTGCACAATATTATTAAAAATACATAAATGCTGCTTCATTACCATAGCTGATAGCCGCTAAGGCAATGAAGGGGTTAACCCACCGTGCCCGCTTTATTGTGGGTAGCGGGGGTGAGTGAAGGGGGTATTTGGCCCTTGGTGTGAGTTTAGGACTTGCGGGGGGGTTGCGGGTGCACTTAACTCCTTCACGACCGTATCAGTTAATACCGCTACGGTCATGAAGGGGTTAAACCCTCCCGCTACCCCCCTGCAAGCCCTAAACAACCACCATTGGGGCTAATACCCCCTTCACCCACCCCCGCTACCCACAATAAAAAAAATTCACACACAGCAGCTGCCCAAAAAATAAATAAATAAATCTAAATAAATAAATAAATACATGAATATAAATAAATACATTTAAAATACATTTTTATTCATAGTGTAGATGTGCAGAGGGTCTCCAGAGCTGAACCGCTCGTTATTAACTGCTACGGTCGTGAAGGGGTTAAGTGCACCAGCAACCCCCCCGCAAGTCCTAAACTCACACCAAGGGCCAAATACCCCCTTCACCCACCCCATACTCTGATTGGCTGTAGTACGTCACATCCTTTCTCCCCCGAAGCATCTGTCACATGGTATACTAGTGCCAATCAGAGTAGGGATGGAGTTCCCATGCTCTGATTGGCTACCATATCATGTGAGACCGGCCATGTTTCTTTTAATGACGTCATCTTAAAGGCAATTGAAGCAAAGCCATTCTGATTGGCTGTGCTTTCATTGCCTTTAAGTGACGTCATCATTTGTATTTTTATCAGCCAAAACACATGGTTTTCACGGCCCAATCAGGGCCGTGAGAACCATATGACGAAAATGTGTCGTCATAGGCCTTTAAAAGCCTATGTCGTCTCATTTTGAAGCCAGATGCCGAGGAGGAAGGACCTCCGGAGAAGAAAGAAGACCAGGGCGTGGCCGAAGATGGAAAGAAGACCCCGCCCCGCCCGGAAGAAGATAGAAGAAAGAAGAATACAGATGAAGATGGATTACAATTAGAAGACCAGTGGATTGATTTGGATTTTTAGTGTAATGTTTATAATTTTATGTTTTTTTATTTTATGGGTTCCTGTGCCTGGTGGATTGGTTCGTGAGTAAGGTGCGCAACGGGAGTCGGTGGGGCCAAGTAATGGTAAGTGAACTAAAGAAATGTATTTAATTGTGCTTGTAAAAAATTTTAAAAGCTTTTTTAACATGTGTATTTTTTTTTGTGGTATATCATTTCTTGCCACTGTATGTATGTATGTATATATGTCTAGAGAGATATATACATACAGGGTAAGAAATGATGTTGTTTTAAAAGCTTTCTTTCATGTGTTTTAAAATAATTTGTCTATGCTTCTATGCTTTATTGTGTGTTTAAAGTATTTTAAAATTAGATAGATGTAATTGTTGATATTGTGTGCTTGTGTTCAGGGTTAGCCTTGGTTTTAAAGTTTGTATTCCGGTTGGTACTTATATTTTTTCACATGCTAAATTGTTCTGCTCCAGGCGTGAATTAGTTAATTGTTTCATTGTTCGGGATGGACTGTCAATTGTTTAGGGATGTAAATAATGATTGCTAATTGATTTTTGTTTACTTGATTGCTTAAAATAGTTGACTTGTTTGGAGGTACTGTGTTTGTATTTAGCTTGCAATGATATTGTTCACATTCATTTGCAGAATGTATATGGTGCATAGATTTTATGCATCATTTATACAATGTAAATGCAATGTATTGATTGGAATGTGAGGTTTTTCATCTGCATTTGATGATTTAGATTGTAAGATCAGTTAGGTTTATTAAAGGAAATTCATTGTAATGTAGTGTGTCTGTATGGAGAAGTGTTATTTGTAGTACAGTATGGTTTTGATAACCCTTCTACATTTATTTGTATATTGGTTCATCATGTGTGTGTATATACTGTATATATCTCTCTCTCTCTATCTCTCTCTCTCTGTATATATATACTGTATATATAGTTGCATGATGAAGCGTCTGTACAAATTCATGGGTGAAGGGTGGGCATCGGGCCAGTGTGGCTTAACCCCTTAATAACCTTTGCGGTTATTATCCGATAAGGTGTTTATGGGGTTAATTGATAACTGAATGTACTTGCAATGTATTGGCTTTGTTTTGGCAATGTATTTTGTGGACAAGACAAGAATGTTGCTAGCGACGGAGACTTCTTCTTGATGAGGTCAGTAGCACTTTATTATTTATTTGAATATGCTAGTTAATGTTTTTAATAATGGGCAATTAATCTATTATCCATATCTGGATAATAGTTATTTTGCACATTATTGTACTGTAGGTGTTTGGGGGGGGGGGAGTGTATGTATTGAATGTATAGGCCAGGTTTATTTTTTTTACATTCAGGGTTTGTTCCGTGGTTCCGCGTGAGACCTCTGGAGACCACCTGTGGTTTTCTCGGGTATCTCACGGGTATCAGGCTGGTGCGGGGATGAAGCTGTGTGGTCCCACTTCTATGGGGGAACCTCTGACCCGTAGGTGCAGGGATGAAGATGTGTGGTCCCACTTCTGTGGGGGCACCGCGGACCCGTAGTGAGCACCCGTGAGTTCCCCAGACCCTCGTGGGAACCACCCGAGGCCCCGCAGACACTTGTGGGTCTGACCCGGGGCTCCCAGACATCCTTGGGCCTACCGTGGGGACCCAATTGTGGCCCACGGTGACCCAAGGAGACCACCTGGGGGCCATGGTGCTGGCGGGACCCACCAGCAGGCCTCCAGAACCTGTTTGAAAAGGGCTGCTGGTAACCTGTAGGTCTGTCAGGTGCCCCGCCAGCCCAACGGGGACTCGCGTGGGGCTGCGTTATGAACCCTGTTTGTAAAAGGATAAATCTTGTATTTATGGGGGGGCACAGGGGGTGGGTAATGTATTTAATAAATATAATGATGTTCATTGTGGGTCACTGTATTGTTTTTATTGTGGGTACTGGGGGTGGGGGGGAGGTTCCCCAATGGTATGTGGGTAGGCCTCCCTTGTGGGTAGTGGGTGAGGGGGGTTAGGCCTCACGGGGTGAGGGATTAGTTTGGCAGGGTATGTAGGCATCCCGAGTGGTGGGGGAGGGTGGGTTAACCCCTTAATGACTGTAGCTGTTAATAACCGCTATGGTGATTAAGAGGTTAGGGGACATTACTTTGGATGTTTTAATTTTTGTGTCTGTTTTGCAGAAGCGGAGGGGCCATGGCCAGGATGGGGGGGGGTAACGGTATGTGGGTAGGGGGTGAGGATGGTTAGACCTCACAGTATGCACATCGGGTCCCCCCCCTCCCCACATTTACATAAACTGCACTCACAGCAACACAGGCAGGGAGATTTAACAGAAACATTAGGGGGAGGGGGCTTTACACAGATCACAGTCAAGGAGGTGGAGTTATAACCCACTACCCCTCCCCACATTTACATAAACTGCACTCACAGCAACACAGGCAGGGAGATTTAAAAGACACATTAGGGGGAGGGGGCTTTATACAGATTACACTCAAGGCAGGGAGATTTACCAGAAACATTAGGGGGGAGGGGGCTTTAAACAGATTACACTCAAGGTAGGGAGATTTAACAGAAACATTAGGGGGGAGGGGGCTTTACACAGATTACACTCAAGGCAGGGAGATACAGGGGATGTACTGTACTGTATGTTGTTTATTGCAATGTTTACTTGATTGGTTAAAATAGTTGACTTGTTTGGAGGTACAGTATTTGTATTTAGCTTGCAATGATATTGTTCACATTCATTTGCAGAATGTATATGGTGCATAGATTTTATGCATCATAAATACAATGTAAATGCAATGTATTGATTGGAATGTGAGGTTTTTCATTGGCATTTGATGATTTAGATTGTAAGATCAGTTAGGATTATTAAAGGAAATTCATTGTAATGTAGTGTGTCTGTATGGAGAAGTGTTATTTGTAGTACAGTATGATTTTGATAACCCTTCTACATATATTTGTATATTGGTTCATCATGTGTGTGTATATACAGCATATATATATATATATATATATATATATATATATATATATAAATATATATATATATATATATATATATATATATACATACATACAGTATATACACACACATGATGAACCAATATACAAATAAATGTAGAAGGGTTATCAAAATCATACTGTACTACAAATAACACTTCTCCATACAGACACACTACATTACAATGAATTTCCTTTAATAATCCTAACTGATCTTACAATCTAAATCATCAAATGCCAATGAAAAACCTCACATTCCAATCAATACATTGCATTTACATTGTATTTATGATGCATAAAATCTATGCACCATATACATTCTGCAAATGAATGTGAACAATATCATTGCCAGCTAAATACATATATATAGATATATATATATATATATATATATATATATATATATATATATATAGGGATTGTTGTTATATATATATATATATATATACATATATATATTTGTTTATATTCATTTATTTATTTATTTAGATTTATTTATTAATTGTGGGGCTGCTATGCGTGAATTTTTTTATTGTGGGTAGCGGGGGTGGGTGAAGGGGGTATTTGGCCCTTGGTGTGAGTTTAGGATTTGCGGGGGGGTTGCGGGTGCACTTATCCCCTTCACGACCGTAGCAGCTAATACCGCTACGATCGTGAAGGGGTTAAGTGCACCCGCTACTCCCCCGCAAGCCCTAAACAACCACCGTTGGGGCTAATACCCCCTTCATCCACCCCCGCAACCCACAATAAAAAAAATTCACACACAGCAGCAGCACAATTAATAAATAAATCTAAATAAATAAATACATGAATAGAAATAAGTACATTTAAAATACATTTTTATTAATACTGTAGATGTGCAGAGGGTCTCCGGAGCTGAACCGCTGTGGTTTTAGGTCCGGGGACCCCCTGCTCCCAGAGATACAGGCCCCTTTATGGGGTGCCGGTATCCCTCTGCTTTGTTTACATGCCGCGGTCACGTGATCGGGACCTTTAAATGCAGAGGGATACCGGCACCTCATAAAGGGGGCTGTATCTCGAGGAGCAGGGGGTCCCTGGACCTGAAACCAACGCGGTTCAGCTCCGGAGACCCCCTGCACATCTACACTATGAATAAAAATGTATTTTAAATGTATTTATTTATATTCATGTATTTATTTATTTAGATTTATTTATTTAATTTTTGGGCGGCTGCTGTGTGTGAATTTTTTTTATTGTGGGTAGCGGGGGTGGGTGAAGGGGGTATTATCCCCAACGGTGGTTGTTTAGGGCTTGCGGGGGGGTAGCGGGAGTGGTTAACCCCTTCATGACCGTAGCGGTATTAACTGCTATGGCCGTGAAGGGGTTAAGTGCACCCGCAACCCCCCCTCAAGTCCTAAACTCACACCAAGGGCCAAATACCCCCTTCACCCACCCCCGCTACCCACAATAAAGCAGGCACGGTGGGTTAACCACATCATTGCCTTAGCGGATTTCAGCTATGGTAATGAAGCAGCATATCTGTATTTTTAATAATATTGTGCAGGAGCAGGGGGTCCCCTGAGCTTTGATTTGTGGCTCAGGGAACCCCCTGCTCACTGTTCAATATTATTAAAAATACAGTCATGCTGCTTCGTTACCATAGCACATAGCCGCAAAGGTAAGGAACGAGTGTTTATTTATATATGTGTTTTATTCCTACTGTAGATGTGCAGAGGGTCTCCGGAGCTGAACCACTGTGGTTTTAGGTCTGGGGACCCCCTGCTCCCCGAGATACAGCCCCCTTTATGGGGTGCCGGTATCCCTCTGCTTTGTTTACATGCCACGGTCACGTGATCGGGACCTTTAAATGCAGAGGGATACCGGTACCTCATAAAGGGGCCTGTATCTCGGGGAGTAGGGGGTCCCCGGACCTGAAACCAACGCGGTTCAGCTCCGGAGACCCCCTGCACATCTACACTATGAATAAAAATGTATTTGAAATAATTTTTAATGTGCCGATGTTTGCGCAGAGAGAGAGCAACGGATCTCTCTCTGCTGCAAACACATCTCGCCCCCGCTAGCCCATAGTATCATTTATGTATGTGCATATACAGTACTGTATGTGTACAGTACTGTATGTTAGGGGTTATAGGGGTTGTTGTTATACAGTATATATACTGCACCGACACACTTTATTCGCGCAAATACCCGGTATGTACCTGGCAGATACCTGGAATGCGCCGCTCCTCACCTCTGACAAGCCCCGTTGCATTTGCCTTCCCAGCCTGGGTTCATGCCTGGCTGATGGGCGGCTGATTTGTTAAATGATAATGATTAGGATTTAATAGGCTGCAATGCTTCGCGTGTCTACCAGATGGCATAAATTCATGAATTGTAATGCAGTATATATATATATATACTGTGCAGTATTGCAGCCAGCGGGAATAAAATGCTTCAATCCCTGCTTGGAAAATAACTCAATGCACTCGGGCAGAAAACAGTCACAAACCTCAATACACCCGGGTATACCCGAATTCGTGGGACTAGCCAAGCTCGAATAAAGTGTGTCGCCAGTGTATATATATATATATATATATATACTGCATTACAATTCATGAATTTATGCCATCTGGCGGACACGCAAAGCATTGCAGCCTAGTAAATCCTGAACCATTATCAATTAACACATCAACCGCGCGTCAGCCGGGCATGACACCTGGCTGGGAACGCAGCATGCTCCGGGTGAACACCGTGGCATTCCAGGAACATGCCAGGGACAAACCGGTGATTTGTTAAAATAAAGTGTGCCGCAGCAGTATATATATATATACTGTAGTGCCGATGAGTATTCTAAAACAAATCTGGGGAAATCACCAACATGACCAAGGTACATGCTGGGTACAGGCTGCAACATTTCAGTGACATTTCTGCAGACAGACAAATGGCCCATCGGATTAACAGCGGGGGTCCCTGGCAGTACCATTCAAACTGAATGGGACTGGCAGGGACCCCCACTGTGTTAATCCAATGGGCCATTAGTCTCTGCAGAAATGTCACTGAAATATAGCAGCATGTAACCAGCATGTACCTGGTTCTTGTTGGTGATAGCCCCAGATTTTCCAGGGCAAGTTTAAGGTAAGTTTCAGAATACTCGTCGGCGCACCTGTAACTGCATCAAAAACCAAGAAGGGTGAATATGATCACAATCCACAGATATACAGTACCGAAATACAGGTAAGTGACGGTGCTATGGAACTAAAGTATGACAACACAGAAAGACAGGGAAATCCCAACACAAGCATTCTGATCATAAAAAGTAATAATATCCAAAAAAGTTTATTCTGTCATGGACTGAAGCAACAACGAAAACAAGGTGAAAAATAACATACAATAAAAACAATACAAGGCAAACAGGGAAAATGCAGTGAGGAGCTCTTAACCTTGCAAAATGTGTGTGAAAGAACCCTTAACAGAGTGGAAATGCAGTTGTAATGCAAATTAATGGAGAGTAAGCCTGACACTAACAGTGGAGATCAAAAGATCCCACATAGAGTCATGACCGGCCGGTCCCCAAAATGAACCACAGAAGGGTAAGATGAAGCTCAAATAGGTATATGACATACAATAATGCCACAACAAAACTCGAAGTGAGGGATGTAAATGGGCTACCGCCCAAAACGCGTTAGAGTTCCTACCTCTCATAACACCATGATGTCTACCATGGAATAAAGGATGTTTTAACCTCTTACCTGCTGGTGTATAGCCCCCACGTTTTTTTGCTGTGCTCCGCATCTTCCTCCGTGAAACCTCTCTTAATAAACAATAAATATACATCACCCAAACTAAAGGTTTGAAGGAATGCTGAATATAACACATGTATCTTTAGTGTTTAAAGTATATATTGTATTCCATCAACACTAATGTTTTTGTCCTATACAAAGAAGCTACCCTAAGTTTTTTTTTCAGCTTTTAATTTCTCCATTTGTTCTAAAGCAGTAATTCCCATTTACTTTACTCACACTTCCTTAGTCATATTTTATGTACTGTAAAAAGATGTACTTATTGGTTGTTCATTAAAATAAGCTTTAAAAAAACGTGTGCCTTGATGATTCATCGGAAATTGTATAATTTAGTTTGAGTTGACATTTCTAGTGGTGAAGAAGGAATATACTTTTTCTTGTTTATCAGCAGAATAGAAAAGAATGCTGCATCCTTGAAGTCAAGTCATTCAATTTGTAGTACCTGGCTTGAAGGATAAGTGATCCTGCATATTAGAGATGCCACTCACGTAATCCCTCAACACTGTTCAATAACAAATTAAATTTCTGTTTCAAATGGGGATTAAGGGATCCTTGTTTGTGAAATTTAATCGCATTATAATTCTCTTGTAACTCCATTGGGAGCAATATTCTAGGAGTACAATATTTTAAAGTTGACAAGCTGCAATAATTTGATCTTTCTGTTTTAGATTAAAAGTGAACCGAAACAAAATTAGCATTATTTTGGTAAATAAAACTCACTTGAAAGTAAAATAATTATTTCCTTTTTGTACCTGAATTACATTCCCTTACAGATTTAGCGTCATTTACTTTCTGCGGGGGCTCGCAGAGCACGTCTGATCTCCTGATGTTTTCTCGGCTGCTCGCAACTGACTCATGAGTGTGCCGCCACTGGAAAAAATGTAGTTTTAGCATTGGTTGCAGCACTCTGCAGTAATGATATGCAATGTAACCAATCCCTTATTCCCATTCATTTCGTATGATAAGTTATACCATTTATTTAAATGTAATCCCCCCATTATTTCCCTTAAAACTTCAGATGACTTGCATGTATTTTTAACATATGATTTTTTTAAAATTAGATTACAGTAAATTACAGTTTAGTGATAAAAAAACAAAGACATTATGAAATACAATGTTCTTTTATATTCTTGTAAATTCTTCTTTGGGCTGGCTCTTGTGCACTTTCACCTGTAAAATGAGAATATTATATATTAATAATCGAGAAGAAATAGATGCATGAATTAAATTGTGTGGGACGTGTGCCACCGATAAACTTGAGAATGTGTGGTTCTATGGAACCTGTTTGAAAAGCATATGTGAGTCATTGAATTTCTGTACATGCACATTTATATGAAGCCTGATTAAAATGCATATTCGTGTCATTGAATTTTTGCGCATGCAAACTGTACAGCTATTGATAAACAAATAGATGCATAAATTACTGTACATAACATTACCTTACAATATTGCTGGATGTGTTAACTACATGAACACAGTGTTCATGCTCATCAGCCTGCCAAACAATAATGAAATCTATGTGCTATCAGTGAGCACTATCTGGGAAACTAACCACTACGTTGTCTAAAAGAGTGAATGTACTCCCAACATGGAAAAAATGTATGCTACCTCTGTCATTATGTACATTTACATCAAGGTATACACCTACTAACATTTTGTTACTTTATCACAACTTGTTATTTTGTCTCATCGTGTTTTGACACACTATGCTGATACTGAGAGAGAATGGCAAGAAATTAAATACCTTTCAGAACGTCTGTATATATATTTTTACATGTGACAAGCCATTATTTAAATAATAGGACATTAACTGGTTAATATTGAGATACAGTAGTCATCTTCCAACTATTATTATACTAAAAGTTGTGTCTACACTATCCTATACACTAGAGTGTCTCTGCACCACTCTGGTGGTTTTAAGATATCACTGGATATATTTATCACACTGTAATATTTGATTTATGTAATAAAATTGTATTATTTCATTTTAAATGCTGATCAATTAGTCAAAAGACTTGCCTTAATGAGATATTACATCTCAGGGATATTTTGATACCCTATTTCATACAATATATACACTGGCATGAGTGCAACTTTTGGGGTCTCTTTGTGATCCTTCTTGGATCAACCTTGTTAATAATATATACATTTATTCCTCTATGCACCTTGCAATATCGTACATATACCTATAATTTAGGAATGCTCCGGGTGAGCAGACCAGTCTACACAGCCAGCCACTCTGTACAATTGTATTACGACTAGCCTCAGACTGACTACACAGGTTTCTTTATGAACACATCATCAGCAATTTCTAGTTACCCATGGTTATGTGTCCTAGCTTAAGGACATTGGACATTTAGCTCCATGGGACTACCCAGTGTATTACCTTATCCATGGGGTGTCTTGTGATTGATCCTATACGTATCTTTCACTTTAATTATTTGGTTCCTGGACATAGTAATATTGCTGTCATAGCAGGACAAGTTTGTGTTTAATCATTATTTTAACCTTCCTTATTTTAATTGGATATTATTAAAGTTATAAGTTTTAGATTTTTCATTTATCATCCAGGTGATGCAAGAGTGCCCTAACTAGGTTACTTTCTCTGTTTTGTGTCCAAGAAGAACTCCTCCAAGGCTCTGAACATCTCCCCTGGACTCTGCCCTGGAACAGGCCCTACTACCCCTACTACAACCCCACCCCTGGCCCCCACAATTCATCATGCCCCCCTCCCTGACCTCCTGTGACTGAGTGAAGAAGTGACCACTTCCTACCCCTCACTATCTGCTTCCCTCTGCTCACCTCCGCTTCACCTGATCCCCAACTACTCAACTCCCTCTCTACTTGCCCCCCTGGGTAAGCACCCTTTTTACTAACCATGTCCCCTTCTATATGCCCCCCCCCACCCTGTGTCCCCCTGTCTTGACATGACTTACCTTCCCCCCACCGCTCTGAGGTCAACCGCATTCTTTTCTGCACTGCTCTGGTATCTCTGTGCTGTTTCCACATCCCTCCTCTCCTGATGGGCTCAGCTGGAACCTCCATAGTCTTAGCAGTCCCTGCAGTGGGTCATGCTCTGCCAATCCCTGCTGGGCAGCCACAGACTCCGGCCTACTGCTTGCAATGTCCCATGCAGGGCAGAGTTTCAGCATGTACAGTAGTCTCACCCTCACTCCCTTTCCTCATGGTGAGTCCTCTACTTGTTGTGATTGTCGGTCCAGATCCTGACACCTCCAAGCCTCTGCCGCAGGAGCCCGCCCTACTACTATAGATGGGTGGAAGCATAAAAATCCATCTTTCTCCACGCTGTGCAGCCATCTCGCTGAATCAGGATACCAGGAATGAGGAACCAGAAAAATGTGACTTTGCTCGAGTAAATCCTAGAAGAAAAAGGAAATTAGGATTCCTCTCCCCCTTGCCCGAAGTACGCCTTACTTAAGCCGTCCACCTGGCCTGACACCTTGGCATCTTAGGGGAGCATTAGGGGCCCATCAGACTTAAGTCATGCCACCCCTTCCTTACAAGTCCAGGGCTTTCTTGACGTAAATATTAAATTAATAATAACAACTAAAACATATTTAAAATGCACATTAAATAACTTAACTCAAATGAACTAAATTGAACCACATAGAGTTCAATATACATGACATTAAATGAAAATTGAAATGCACATTAAGTTCTAAATGAACTCAAAAGGGTCTTCAATAGACCACAATAGAGTCAATGAACAAAGAATCATTACAGACATACAGTAATTATTTTTAGAATTCAATTCTGTAGTATTAGATAATACTTTGTGCATTTAAAAAAAAAAACATTTCAACACTTAATGCCATTTTTAATGTGTTTGTGTGTCTATATATTTTCGTTATATTAGTGTAGGGACCCTTGAGATGTGGTCTGCCGTGTAGTGGCTCAGGGGCTTACAACAATTTGGCCAAAATGTTAAACTACAAGACCATTTTATTTAATAGATATCTATACATATATATTCAGGCACTGTACCGTGTATAAAGTTTCGCTGGATGTGCATTGAGCTCTGTCTGTGTTTCATGTTCGTCTCTGATTTTAAATGTATATTGCCATGCTCAGTAGCACTCCTCTGTGACACTTATACGCTTATATATATGTTGTGGCTATTTTGGGGGTTCAATATGAGCTTGTGGGTGTTCTATATGTCTTACAATTCTTGTTCAGCTGGTCTTAGCTGATTGGAGGGTGGCAACCTCCTACCTAATTTAAGCTCACCCCCTCCCACTTTTAAATGGTTAAAAGCTCACTCCATGGCATCTCCCACTCTCAGGGGAACTTGCCTGCTTGCAGTGTGATTGTGACAAATCTAATACAGAGTGCTTTTCCTGGTAATGTACAGGTTAATAAAAGCTTCAATCAGACTTAGAACTTTGCAACGAATTTTGACAGATTTATTATAAATCATTCTTCCTGGCAATGCACAGGTTATTAAGAATGTATATTAGTGTAGGGACCCTTGAGATGTGCTCTGCCTTGCAGTGGCTCAGGGGCTTACAACAATTTGGCCAAAATGTTAAACTAAAAGACCATTTTATTTAATAGATATCAATACATGTATATTTAGGCACTGTACCGTGTATAACGTTTCGCTGGATGTGCATTGAGCTCTGTCTGTGTTTCATGTTCATCTCTGGTTTTAAATATATATTTTCATAAAACACACACATTCCCAGCTAGCTCAAACTCCTACACCCACCACAACATGAATATATATTTATGTTAAGAAGAGTGCTACTGAGCGTGGCAAATGTATATAACAAAAGACAGGGGTGCCCAATGCTACATCCAATTGACAAAACATATGGTAATAAGTATAAAGTTTAAATACTTCAATAATAATAATAATATTGACTTGGTTATTTAGTTAAACCCTTTGGCCAAGGTGTCATAAACCTGCATACCAACGTCAACTGAAGAACACTGAAAAAAAGCACACTGAAAAAAAGCGTCAGCCGTGGCAAGTGTGGTGCACGGTAAAGGTTAAATAGTTATAGTCTGTGAGGATCCCTAGAGATCCAATATACCGGCACAGTACGAGAGATTATCACAGAAGTGTGGTTTATCGAGTCCAAAAATTCACACATAGGCCCACCGTTTCAATGTCTTGTCCCACTCAACTCTACAGTATGTCTGTACTGTTAATTTTCACACCAGGCTTCCTACTTCTACCGTATCTGATATCACAATTCCTGCCTACATCCATAGTAACCAGATATCCCTCTTACATACACTGTATATTATATTGTGTTTCTGTATTTCTGCCATACCTGATAAAGAACACTTGTTGGTCCAATAAAAGGTATCATATCACCTACTCCCTCTCCCTCCTTTGTTACTAGATGTCATTTTTAATGAGGTTTAATGTACTGCATCCTTTCCTTTGGTTGCTATAGTAGGCTATGGTCTATCTCTTTTTGAGCCCAGCAGTGCAAGAGCTTTGGCAACAAATTATCACAAACAACAAAGTGTTGGAGTGCTCTCAGCAATAAACTGTGGCTTAGTTGGAAGCTGTAACAATAGACAATGTTATCCATAGTAATATACTGTAAGGTTACATTGAAGATGTTGCATTCCACTGATGGCAGAATATATTGAAAGGCAACCATTTTGTGAACACAGGGATCAGGATTTTTGCCGATTGTTCACAGGAGAACAGATTGATCGGCAGCTTAAAGGTACTCATTGAAGGTACTCAAATGTTGCATTTTTAAAAAAAAGAAACAAATAAAAATATGTGGCTAGGAATGCTGCTGTAAGTAATAAATAAATAATAAGCATTTATAGTTCACTTGTTTCCATGACGTATTTGCAACGACATACTACACAATTAAATTCTTGTCTACTTTTGCAATTAATTTTTAGCTATCCCATTACTAATCCATTGAAACTTTTTCACATTATGTAACAAATAGAGATGGGCAAAGAAGCCCAAATCCGTTTCCTGACTTTTCGCAGATTTTCCCCCAATCAATCCATTTACGGTGTACAATCCGCAAATTAATTTGGTCAGTTTAAATTCATGCGGATTCATAAAAATGAGCGATTGGATACAATTCATTGACATATTTGTAGAATACGATCTGCAGATTCAGCAACTACCGTTGGTAGTGTGCTACCTTATATAATTTAACGTCATAAGCAAAGATGGAGACTTTGTTCTCTATGTCAACTTCAAGGTCTTTAATAAATCAGTTAAAAGTACTGCAGTGACACAAGTACTGAACCATAAGGTACTGAAATCTGAAAAACTTCAATTTATTTCAACTCTCTGCTGCCTATCCTGGAAATTGTTTCACCCAGACCAATTTCCTTTATTTTAGACACTAATCTCTTGTGTGGCATTATATCAAAAGTCTTTTAAAGATCTCACATTAACTGCACTACCTTGGTCTAAATTCCTATTTTCCTCCTCATGGAAACTAATAAGGTTAGTTGTTAAGCATGACCTACCTCTCATAAATCAATGCTGACTATCACTAATAAGTTTGTTTTCCAAAAGGTGTTACTGAATATTATCCTTTAATAAAGCTTGAAGTAGCTTCCCGAATATTCATGTTCACTTACAAAACTGTAATTCCCTGATTGCGATTTCCCATTTCAACTGTATCGCATGTTTTAGCACAATCATGTGGTACAGAGCCTGCAGAAATTGAGTCCTTAAATATGAAATATAATGTCTCCTTATGAACCTCTGGGTGCATGCCATTGTACCCAGGAGATTTATTAACGTTCATTTTATTAAGCTATTCCTGCATTTCTTCTTGTATTAACCAAATGTGGGTTAATGTTGAGGTTGCGACTTTCTATTGTTATAATACTTTGCAATTGTCTCATTTGTATATACCCCTACCTACTTATTTCCCCATATAATTAGCCCAGCCACATTACATTACACCTAAATGGTTCTTTATTCTCTTTCTAATATTTTTGAATGAATTTACTTTTTTGGAATCGATCTTATTTTCCATTGCAATACTTTTTTCGTTTTTTCTGCAACTTTTGTTAAATTCCTTGTGTGTGTATATATGTTTGTATGTACCGTATGTGTATATATTGTGACAAACGGCTTACTCCTGGGGCTCCGCTGTCTGTCCGGGACTGTTAGAACACGGTCTTTTAGGGTAGGTTAAATGACGAGGCGTAACGTGCTGTTCCTTTAAACAGGCTACTGCCTGGTTTATTCAGTCCCAGGCACTGAGACTGCCACATGGAATACAAAATAATACATAAGCAAACAAAACCCTGCTTCACCTGAGCAATAACTTAACTAAGGTTTTCCCTGACTGGGATTGGAGCGGCTTGTCCACTTCCAACAACAAAATAAGGAACTTTGCAGTTTTAGAAAAAAGGAACAGAATGATTTAACCTGTTTGGGGAGAGGCGTTTCCCCTCTCTGCTTCCAGCAGCCTTTCTGCCTCCAGGCTCTTGGGGAGAGGAACAAGGAAATCAACCTTACATACCTGATTTCCACCTAGCAGGACAGGTGACAGAAATCAGGCAACAGACAAACTCTGGTCCGGATCCCTCACCCCTCAGTTTCAGCACTTGCCAAACTGTGGGATGGAGTGCATGCATTCTAAGGCTGCACTTTCTAGTCTAAACAGGATAGAAAAGCTGTTCAGTATCCTGGGAGCCCAATATATGGAATTTATTACCATCCCCTGGTTTCTGTCACATATCCTCCCCCCAGCTCAGACCTCGAGGGATGAGCGACCATGGATATTAGGGAGTGCATCCTTGACAACCCATCAGCATTGCCATGTTTGTGCCCTGACCTGTGTTCCACAGAAAATTTAAAGGGTTGTAGGCTTAGGATCCACCTGGTCACTCTAGCATTCTTCTCTCTGTTTTGACACATACAGGTAAGGGGTGCATTATCTGTGACCAACCGGAATTTTCTCCCCAACAGATAGTATTTGAGCGTCTTAACAGCCCACTTTATTGCGAGACACTCTCTCGAATGTGGAGTAATTTTTCTCCTGGGGATTTAGTTTCCTATTTAAATAAAGGATGGGGTGCTCCTCACCTTGTGACTCCTGGGAGAGTACAGCACCCAGCCCTACCTCAGATGCGTTGGTTTGGACTAAAAACTCTTTAGAGAAGTCAGGTGTGACCAACACTGGTTGGGCACAGAGAGCTTCTTTCAGGCTTCTAAAGGCCTGTTCGGTTTCGGGGGACCACTTTACCATTAGCGGACCTCTTGCTTTTGTGAGGTCGGTTAGTGGGGTTGCCTTAGTTGCAAAATTGGGAATAAACCTTCTATAGTAGCCAATTAATCCCAAAAAGGTCCTTACTTGTTTTTTTTTTAACTGGCCTTGGCCAATTTTGTATCGCCTCTACTTTGAGTGTTTGGGGTTTGAGTAAACCTCTGCCAATAGAATACCCCAGATAATTGGCCTCCTCCAGACTAATAGTGCATTTAGTGATTAGTTAGTCCAGCAGACTGAACTGCGTCAAGCACAGCTTGGACCTTTGGAAGGTGGGATTGCCAATCTTCACTATGGATTACCACATCATCCAGGTAGGCGGCAGCATACCGAGCATGTGGTTTTAAAATTTTATCCATCATTCTTTGGAATGTGGCGGGAGCTCCATGTAAGCCAAAAGGCAGCACCCTATACTGAAAGAGGCCGTCTGGGGTTGAGAAGGCTGTCTTTTCATTTGCCCTTTCTGTGAGGGGAACTTGCCAGTACCCTTTTGTTAGGTCTAGGGTCGTGAGATATCGACTTTGCCCAGTCTATCTACCAATTACATCAACCCTGGGCATAGGATAAGTATCAAATTTTGACACAGCGTTTAGTTTACGATAATCATTGCAAAACCTTGTTGGACCGTCTGGCTTTGGGACTAAAACTATAGGGCTGTTCCACCCACTTTGGGATTCCTCAATTATGCCTAGTTTTAGCATTTTTTTTTAACCTCTAAACGTATAGCTTCTCTTTTGGCCTCTGGGATTCGGTACGGTTTAAGGTTAACTCGGACCCCCGGTTCAGAGACTAGGTCATGTTAAATTGCGCTAGTTCTACCTGGCTGTGTAGAGAAGACTTCTTTGTTTCTTCTCACTAAATTCTGAACCTCTCGTTTCTGATGAACAGACAGGGTTTCAGCTATGCTAACCTCTGGTCAGTTTCTCAATTCTCTGACGGACCTGGGGGTACTAGGGTTAACAAGACCTCTCTATCTTTCCAGGGCTTAAGTAGGTTTACATCGTAAATTTGCTCAGGTTTCCTCCTACCTGGCTGTCTCACCTTGTAATTTACTTCTCCCACTCTTTCCAAGACCTCATATGGCCCATGCCACTTAGCAAGGAATTTACTCTCTACGGTGGGAACCAGAACTAGCACCCTATTGCCTGGAAAAAAAATTCTGACCCTAGCACCCTTATTATACGTATTCCTCTGTGCCTCTTAAGCTTTTTCCATGTGTTCCCTCACTATAGGTAGGACTGCAGCTATGTGGTCCTGCATCTGGGCAACATGCTCTATTACACTTTTGTATGGGGTAACCTCGTGTTCCCAAGTTTCTTTGGCTATATCCAGTAAGCCCCTTGGGTGTCGGCCATACAATAGGTCAAACGGGGAGAAGCCTGTGGATGATTGGGGAACCTCCCTAATGGCAAATAACAGGTATGGTAACAAACAATCCCAGTTTTTCCCATCCTTATCGACCGCCCGGCGTAACATGCTTTTTAAGGTTTTATTGAATCGTTCCACTAAACCATCTCTTTGTGGATGATAGACTGAGGTTCTGAGATGCTTGATTTTTAGGAGTTTACATAACTCTTTTGTTACTTGGGACATAAATGGTGTTCCCTGGTCAGTTAAGATCTCTTCAGGAATTCCGACCCGGGTAAACAGGACTATTAACTCTTTTACTATGTTTTTAGCAGAGGTGCTACGTAGGGGAATTGCCTCCGCATATCGGGTGGCATAATCTAATATTACCAATATATGCTGATGTCCCCTAGCAGACTTTATTAGGGGTCCTACTAGATCCATAGCAATCCGGTCAAATGGTACATCTATTATGGGAAGGGGTACCAATGGGCTACGATACGCTTTGAACGGGGCGGTGATCTGACATTCTGGACATGATGAGCAATAATTTGTATTTTCTGCCAGAACCCCAGGCCAATAGAAGCTTCGGAGGACCTTTTCTTTTGTCTTTGCCACCCCCAGGTGTCCCCCCAATGGGTGACTATGTGCGAGGTGTAATACTACATTACGGAATGTCCGTGGTACCAACAATTGATTAGTTACTGTATAATGGATTTCCTTTTATCAACCCGATATACTAGGTCATTCTCTACCTCGAAGTAGGGGTAGGCAAGTGACCTATCTGGTTGGCCAGGAGTACTATTCTGGTCCCGTATATTCCCCCTTGCTTCCGCTAATGTGGGGTCTTCCCACTGGGCCTTCTTATAACTCCCAGGACTGACCTCTAGGTCAGCGAAGGTCTTATCCTGTTCTGGGGTGGTAAGTGCCTGTTCAAATCTTGATTTGGGGTAATCCCTACGAAGGTGGCCATGGGAAAGGGGATTTTACAGCACTCTTCCTCTTTCCCCTTTTTATTTAGGCCCTCGTCAACCTCCATTTCTGAAAAAGGGAAAGGATTTGTTTCTTCTGTTACGTCTTTATGGTCCGCTATTGAACTCTGGGCGCTATTCTGAGAGGAGGACCACATTTTTAGAAAATGGGGAAAGTCGGTCCCTATTAACACATCATGTGCCAGTTTGGGTACTATACCCACTTTGAAATCTAAAGAACCAAAATCTGTTTCAATAAGAACATTAACAGTGGAATATTCGTGATTATCCCCATGTATACAACAAATTGCCACTCTTTGTGAACTGTTTACCTGTTTTTTCCCAATAGGCAACAGGTATTCGGACACTAGTGTAACCATATTCCCAAAGTCAAGTAGTGCCCGAACCCTCTTACCATTTCCCTTTACAAATGCCCAGAGATGGTTATTCAAGGGGTCCTCTGGGCTAGGGCCCATACATTGAGACCACAACTAATAAGGTTCAACGCTGTTGCATTGCATTGGTTCAGTATTTAGTGGGCAAACATTCGCAGTGTGGCCCCTCTCATAACAATTTACACATTTAGGTACATAGTCTGTGTCCCACTTAGAGCCCTTTTTCGGCTCTCCATGTTGGCTGTTGCCCTTAGTATGCGAGCCACTGTTGCTGGTGCTGTGTGAAGGCGGTCGTCGCTCTTCAGCCCCCCTTAACCCTGGTACCCTTTTACCATCTCTGGAAGAGTCCTGGAACCTTGGGTAGTGGGGATGCTCCATGACTGTGGGTTGCAGGTGCTCTTCTGCTGCATTGTACCTTTCTACGAGGGCCACCAGCTCATCTGCATTATGGGGGTCACTCTGACTGACCCAACGGAGTAGGGCAGAGGGAAGTTTTCCTCAAGAACTGGTCCATGACCAACCGTTCCACGATGTGGCTTGCTGAGTTGATCTCGGGTTGTAGCCACTTCCGAGAGAGGTGGATGAGGTCATACATCTGGGATCGGTGGCTTTATCCAACGTGAAGCACCATGCGTGGAACCTTTGGGTGCGAACGGCCGTGGTTACACCGAGGCGGGCGAGGATCTCGAGCTTCAATTTTGTATAGACATTATCCTTACATTTTTGGAAAGGGGTATCCTGAAAAAGACCTTTTAAAGGATCTGGAAAAGGTGAGGGGAATGGATAGAGACCTTATGATACAACCTAAGGTAAAAAAAAAAAAGTACCTATTGAAACAACAGGGTCCCTTGAGATTCCATTTGTGACTACCGTCAATTCCGCTAATGTGAAAATTGAAGAAATATTCAAAAAACATTGGGCAATATTAAATAGGGATGTGTTTTTAGGGGGCCACATCCCACTGACACCAAAATTCATCTACAGGAGAGCAAAGAATTTTAAAAATACTTTGGCTCCTAGCGATATTTTTCCTCCTATTCATAGTAGGGATAGGTTATGGCTGAATAAATCTGTAGGTAATTATGCATGTGGTAATTGTTCCATTTGCAAATACCTTCATAAAGAGAGGAAAACCTTTAAATCATCAGTTAATCATGAGGAGTTCAAAATTGAAGAATTTGTAAATTACAATACTACTTATGTGGTTTACTTGATTGAATATTCATGTAATATTCAATATGTTGGTCACACTAAAAGGTGTCTAAAAGTGCGAATCCAAGAACACATCAGGAACATTAAAAATGGCTATGAGAAACATAGTCTGTCTCGGCATTTCTCTGCATATCATAAAAAAGACCCATCCTCCCTTAGATTTAAGGGTATGGATACTGTCCCTATAGGGAGGAGAGGTGGAGACAGAATTAAAAACCTCTCCATGCAAGAAACATTCTGGATTTATAAACTAGAATCCCATACCAATAAAGGGTTAAATGAGGCTGTGGATATATGGTCCCTGTATTGATTCTGTCAACAAGTGTTTGTAAATTTAAATGTTTATGATTGTCTGCTTCGAAACTAATTTTTGTTTCTTTCTTTCAGAATTAATATTAATTGAGTCTTTGCCATTTGTCATTTATTTGATTTTATGTCATATTTAGTAATATGTTTTATATAGTATTAAGATATTTGAAATAAAATGTTTTTATGCAGCCCTGATGTTTCAGCTGTGCTGCATTAGTGCAGTGAATAGTGATTTGCTGATACTGTTGAGCTATTAACCAATCATATGGTTTTGAATGGTATATACTCTGATCTAGTGATCATGAATCTTTATTCCCTGAAGAAGTGGCCCTTTGAGCTACGAAACGCGTTGGAGAGATACCATTCAACCTATATTCTTTTATTATTGTGAATTCCAAGGTGTATTTTAATTTTGTTAAGTCTCTCGGTTTATTTGCATTACCGAGTGGATTTCCATTCCTCGGCACATATGCTGTGACGTTGCTGGCCTCTGTGACTGTGCAGTGAGGTCTGAAGGAGGACTGGCAAACGCCGCTACCCAGAGTAGATCTGAACACTCTGTGAGCCTCATCGGGTGTTTTGACGTCACAGACGGGACCACGAGTCTATGCCGCCACGCTGCTCGACCTGTGCGGATGTGCAGTGAGGTTTGTAGCAGGGAACCTGTATGATATCTGCGGGATAAAGAGAATCACACCCCAGGATCCACCGGCATGCTGACGCCATATACTGGACATTGAGACTGTGGCAGAGACGTCAATGATCCGGTAGTGTGTCTGATCTTCATCCGACCTGAGTTCGTGGAAGGGGGAGTGAAATCTCGGTGGTTCCTGGTTGCAGCTGTTGGTAACTGTCACATAGTGGCTCTCAATGCCTGATTAAATCATCTATGATGTACGCATAACCTTGAAACACCTTATATATAAACACTGTTTATTACATTTTTCACGATGAGTGTTGTGCGCTTTGTTTATTTTGTTGTTACTAGATTCTAGGGTCTTGGGCTGCCCTTTTCCATAGCAGCAGACGCTCATCTACATTGGTATTTATTTATTTATTTACCTATTGCAGTTTTATCACGTGGTTGGGTGTATTTGATTTAATTATTATCACAAATAATAAAAACTGTTAAGTTAGAATTCTTGTGCGCACTTATCTGTTTTTTCTACTTTTACCTGCAGACCTTTTAGTGTTCTGCCAGCATTCTCCACCATATGTGACAAACGGCTTACTCCTGGGACTCCGCCGTCTGTCCGGGACTGTTAAAACACGGTCTTTTAGGGTAGGTTAAATGATGAGGCGTAACGTGCTGTTCCTTTAAACAGGCTACTGCCTGGTTTATTCAGTCCCAGGCACTGAGACTGCCACATGGAATACAAAATAATACATAAGCAAACAAAACCCTGCTTCACCTGAGCAATAACTTAACTAAGGTTTTCCCTGACTGGGATTGGAGCGGCTTGTCCACTTCCAACAACAAAATAAGGAACTTTGCAGTTTTAGAAAAAAGGAACAGAATGATTTAACCTGTTTGGGGAGAGGCGTTTCCCCTCTCTGCTTCCAGCAGCCTTTCTGCCTCCAGGCTCATGGGGAGAGGGGAGAGGAACCAGGAAATCAGCCTTAAATACCTGATTTCCACCTAGCAGGACAGGTGACAGAAATCAGGCAATAGACAAACTCTAGTCCGGATCCCTCACCCCTCAGTTCCAGCACTTGCCAAACTGTGGGATGGAGTGCATGCATTCTAAGGCTGCACTTTCCAGCCTAAACAGGATAGAAGCTGTTCAGTATCCTGGGAGCCCATATATGGAATTTATTACCATCCCCTGGTTTCTGTCACAATATATATATATATATATATAGAGGTATCAGTACCGTGTTAGCCGAGCTTCAATAATCAAAAAAAAATAGATGATACCGTTCTGTGGCTAACGAAATGCTTTTATTTGTGCGAGCTTTCGAGATACACTGATCTCTTCTTCCGGCGATGTTACAATGAATGAAGCAAAAGGTATACTTAAAAACAGTGTCTCTTGGAATGTTATCTGTGCTGTTAAACACATCCACACCGGGGGAAGGAACAGCACAGATAACATTTCAACTATTTATTTTTGGATTTTATATATATATATATATATATATATATATATATATATATATATCAATCAAAAGACAGGGGTGCCCAATATATATATATATATATCAAAAGACAGGGGTGCCCAATGCTACATCAAATTGACAAAACATATATGGTAATAAGTATAAAGTTTAAATACTTCAATAATAATAGTAATTACTTGTTTTTTCAGTTAAACCCTTTGGCCAAAGCCTACATACCAAACGTCAAGGTAAATCAAAAATGCAGGTCTTAACACTAAAACACACACACACACACACATTTTTTTAAAGTTATGGTGGGTGAAAAAGGAGACAAATATAGCCAATAAAGAATATCACATGTGAGCACATTCACATGTCTTAGACAGGTCTGCAACCCTGCCTTTCAACCATTATCACCAAGCATACAGTGCTCCCACTGCAGCAAGGGATTCTGGGAAATGACATGCAAATGAGCACACAATTGCTTGGAATATCCATTCACATGCATTTAAGCTGATGCATCGCCGTTCACACAGCTTTTAAGCACATCAAGTACAAAGCAAGTACAAACCACTCACAGAGATATTTCAACCTTGATGGGTATCATCAGTATGAGGTTGGTTCATACTTGCTTTGAAATATTTCTAGGCTGGGTAGGTTTACCATATACACTTTAAGTTATGGTGGGTGAAAAAGGCGACAAAAAACCTCCACCATTATCATATTGCCAATAAAGAATATGTCTTAGACAGGTCTGCAACCCTGCATTTCAACCATTATAACCAAGCATAAAGTGCTCCCACTGCAAAGTTTTGTTTCTTTGGCTGTGTACCAAAATAAATTCAAGTTACAGTTAAATAATGAATATGGGCTTAAAGTGCAGTCTATCAGCTTTAATTTGAGGGTATTCACATCCAAATTGGATGAAGGGGTTTAGGAATTACATCTCTTTAATATGTAGCACCCTCTTTTTCAACGGACCAAAAGTAATTGGACAATTGACTCAAAAGCTGTTTCATGGACAGGTGTGGGCTATTCCTTCGTTATTTCATCATCAATTAAGCAGGTAAAAGGTCTGGAGTTGATTCCAGGTGTGGCATTCGCATTTGGAAGCTGTTGCTGTGAACCCACAACATGCAGTCAAAGGAGCTCTCAATGCAAGTGAAACAGGGCATCCTTAGGCTGCAAAAACAAAAGAAAATCTATCAGAGATAGGAGGAACATTAGGAGTGGCCAAATCAACAGTTTGGTACATTCTGAGAAAAAAAGAACGCACTAGTGAGCTCTGCAACACAAAAAGGCCTGGACATCCACGGAAAACAACAGTGTTGGATGATCATATGATCCTTTCCATGGTAAAGAAAAACCCCTTCACAACATCCAGCCAAGTGAAGAACACTCTCCAGGAGGTAGGCATATCATTATCCAAGTCTACCATAAAGAGAAGACTTCACAAGAGTAAATATTTATTATTTATTTATAAAATATTTTACCAGGAAGTAATACATTGAGAGTTACCTCTCGTTTTCAAGTATGTCCTGGGCATAGAGAAAAACAAATAGTACATGGTTACAAGTACAGTTACATAAATGAACAGGGTATACATTATATACAAGACATTGCGTGCACAGTTAAAGAAAATATATATTATGAGCGTATGAAACAGTTACAGACCAGGTTAAAATGTGAGACAGCCTTAGATTTGAAAGAACTTAAACTGGTGGTGGATGTGAGAGTCTCTGGTAGGTTGTTCCAGTTTTGGGGTGCACGGAAGGAGAAGGAGGAATGTCCGGATACTTTGTTGAGCCTTGGGACCATGAATAGTCTTTTGGAGTCTGATCTCAGGTGATAAGTGCTGCAGGTGGTAGGGGTGAGGAGCTTGTTCAGGTAGCTGGGTAGCTTTCCAATGAAGAATTTAAAGGCAAGACAGGAAAGGTGAACTTTGCGCCTAGACTCTAGTGTTGACCAATCTAGTTCTTTGAGCATTTCGCAGTGATGTGTGTTGTAGTTGCATTGGAGAACAAAATGACAAATTGAATTGTAGAGGGTGTCAAGTTTGCTAAGGTGGGTTTGAGGAGCCGAGCCATATACTATGTCTCCATAGTCAATAATTGGCATTAGCATCTGCTGTGCGATACGCTTTCTGACCAGGAGACTTAGGGAGGATTTGTTCCTGTAAAGTACCCCTAGTTTGGCATAGGTCTTGGTTGTCAGGGTATCAATGTGCATCCCGAATGTTAAGTGGGAGCCAAACCATAAGCCCAGGTATTTAAAACTAGAGACAGGTGTTAGGGTGGTGTTAGCGTTGGTTCGAATCAGGTGCTCAGTCACTGGAAGCTTTACAAATTTAGTCTTGGTCCCAAATACCATTGTTACAGTCTTGTCAGTGTTTAAAAACAGTTTGTTTTGGGAAATCCAGTTTTCGAGTCTCAAATAGTCAGACTGAAGTATGTGTTGAAGGTCAGAGAGGCTATGACTGTGTGCATATATGATTGTGTCATCTGCATACATGTGTATTGAGGCTTCCTTACAAGCTGTGGGAAGATCATTAATGAACACTGATAAGAGTAGGGGCCCCAGAACAGAGCCTTGCGGGACACCACAGGTGATATCCAGGGGGTTGGAGTTAGAGCCTGAGATGGACACATGTTGGGATCTTCCTGATAGGTAGGAGTGAAACCAGTTTAAAGCATGTTTCCCTATTCCAGAGCTCTGGAGTTTGTTAAGCAGGATAGCATGATCGACTGTGTCAAAAGCCTTTGCAAAATCTAGGAATACTGCACCAGTGAGTTGTCCCGTTCCATTCCACACTGGATTTCATTGCAAACTTTTAGCAGGGTAGTTACGGTGGAGTGTTTGGGGCGAAATCCAGATTGGAATTGGCTAGGGAAATTTGTCTTGGTGTAGAAATCGCTTAATTGGGAGTGGACACATTTTCCATGACTTTGGATAGAATTGGGAGAAGTGAGATTGGCCTGTAGTTTGAGACAGTGTTTTTGTCCCACTTTTGAAGATTGGGACAACTCTGGCAGTTTTCCAGGTCTTAGGGATATTGCCTGCAGACAGGATAGAGTTGACTATGGACGCAATTGGTTTGGCAATGGCTGGGGCACCAAGTCGTAGGAACCTAGATTGTAGTAAGTCGGATCCACATTGGCTGCTTAGTTTTAGTTTGAGGAGCGCTTGTATAATCTCCTCTTCAGATACTGGGTAAAATTGAAAATTGTGGGCAGTGTTGGGAGGGGGTGGGACTGTAGAGATACTCCCAGGATGAGATTCATGTTTGGGATTTGTGCTGCGTTTCGCTAATAAGTTAGTGGCACACCCCACAAAGTAATCATTGAATGCATTTGCGATGTCAGTGGGGTTTGTCAGAGTAATATCCCCCTTAGTGATATTACTTGGTTGTTGATGGTTAGGAGGCTGGAATATATGGATGATAACCTTCCAGAAGTTAGCTGGGTTTGATGTATTCTGGTGGAGATTGTCAGAGTAATATTGTGCTTTTGCATGCCTTGTTTGCCTTGTGCACATGTTCCGCATGCATCTGTAGTGATTGAGATCCTTGGTAGTGCCAGTTACTTTGTAGCTTTTCCACGAGGCCTCCCTGAACTGGTAGAGTGCTATAAGGTCAGGTGTAACCCATGGAAGGTGGGCCCCCCCGTACCCTTATTTTGTGTAGTGGAGCATGGGTATCGCAGAGTTTTAAGAACTCGGATTGGAAATAGTCGAGCGCAGAATCAGAGTCAGGAATTAAATCGATTCTGTGCCATGGACAGTTGGTAAGGTCATCCAGAAACTGTTGTGGGTTAAAGTTTCTAAATGTTCTAGTGAGGAGAACTTTAGGGCTTGAATGGGGCGGTTTAATTTTCCTTAAACAGTACACTATTGCATGGTCACTGAAAATATCAGGAAGGATGCCAGAGGATTGGATTCTGCTGGGGTTTGAGGAGAGAATCCAGTCTAGCAAGGAATGGTTATGCGATTTCAGGTTTATCCGTGTGGGTTGGGAAATGAGTTGCGATAGGTTAAGTGACTTGAGTTGTATCTGGATTTTGTGGTTTTTAGGGTCAAGCCAATTGAAGTTGAAATCCCCAAGAACTAGCAGCTCACTCTTCTCATTCAGAGAGGAAATGGAGCCAAGAAATTGGGTGATATCAGTCAAGGATTGTAGAGGGGCTTTAGGGGGGCGGTAGATGCCAGAAAGCAAGATGGACTTAGAAAAGGGGAGGCAGATTTTGCCAACTAGAATTTCAAAAGAGGGTGGGCTTGGTGGGCAATTTAACAGTGTAAATTGTAATGTGTCTGCAATATAAAATAACACCCCTCCTCTTCTCTTTGACTTATCTCTCCTAAAAATGGAGTATCCCTGAATGGCAATATTTGCATCAGGGGTTTTAGGGGATAGCCATGTTTCTGTAAGAATGATGGCTTTGGGTTTATGCATAAGGCACCATGCCCTTAGTTCGTCCAGTTTGGGCAGCAGGCTCCGGATATTTATATGGGCGACAGATAGCCCTTTTTGGAATTTAAAGGTGCAATTCTCAGGGGCATGGGACAGAGCTGAAATGGGAGGACCTGGGTTAGGTTCAATATCACCTGCTAAAGAGAGTAATAGTATGAGTAGAAAATTGGTTAGTTGTTTGCAAGTTGTAGATTTGTGGTGTTTGCCATTTGAGTGAGCAGTGGTTGGTGTGCTGGTTTTTAGAGTTCTCCACCAACATTCAGTAGATAGTGCAAGGCTTTTGAGTAGTCCAGGGTGTATGGTGATGTTGGGTGTGGGCCAGGATGGAGGAGTTTGTAGTTGATAGAGGGAGTAACATCTCCATGAGGCCAGGAGAAAGAAAAAAGTTAAAATACATAGCAGGTTCATGATGCCAGAGGTAGGCAGTGCTGCAAGGAGCTGTTGTGAGCAGAGTGAGTGTGAGCAGACTAAACAGCAGGTGTGTGCCTGTTCCTTGTCAAACGTTTAGCTGTATTGCAATGCTAGAGTCAGTTCAGGGTTTCAGTGTATTGTGCAGTCAGTTTTGGGAGAGACTGCAGTAAATAAGTTGTAAAGGGGTGGGGGGTTGAAATAGGCAGGTTAGCAAGCTTGGGATTATAGTGTGATCTGAATAGCTTACCGTTTGTTGTCTTGAGTAAAAGAGTTTGCAGTAGATCCAGTCCCCAGTCACCTCTAGTCAAACTGTAGTCTAACTGTATTTATCACTTAAAAAGCTCACTTTAAATGCCTCACTGTCTAATGCCAATTGAAGTTCCTGCAAATTGCAGGAGAGGTGTTGGTATTATACAGATAAAGCAGTCACATGACCCTCCCCCTCCCCAATCAATCAGCTTGTTCCAGTTGGTCAATTAACATCACAGAGTTAAAAGGGGGGGGGGGGAAACAACACTTTTTACATTCAAACATACTAACTTATATCAATTCTACAAGGCCAGAGTCAGTCTGTCTTTTACACAGGTTTTGCACATCAGGAACGTACTTATATCAATTCTACAAGGCCAGAGTCAGTCTGTCTACAGAGGGTTCTTCACAAGGTGCAAACAATTCATAAGCCTCACGAATACGAAAGGCCAGATTAGACTTTGCCAAACAATATCTAAAAAAAAGCCAGACCAGTTCTGGAACAGCATTCTTTGGACAGATGAAACTAAGATCAACCTGTACCAGAATGATGGGAAGAAAAAAGTATTGAGAAGCCTTGGAACGGCTCATGATCCGAAGCATACCACATCATCTGTAAAACACGGTGGAGGCAGTGTGATGGCATGGGCATGCATGGCTTACAATGGCACTGGGTCACTAGTGTTTATTGATGATGTGACAGAAGACAGAAGCAGCCGGATGAATTCTGAAGTCAATTAATGACATAAATACATAATTAGTGAAAGCAACTTAAAAGTACTGTGAAAGTTTCCTGTGAAATGTCCAATTAGCAGCCTAAAAAGTCCCACTGGGTGTCTGGCAACCAGTTAGATATATGCAAACAAAACAGACCTCTCTGGTGCTTAGGATTGTGAATACTACAAATGATCTTGTGTGGAATATCTGAAGAAAAACTTGGATCCTTGAAACAATATGTACCTCAAGAAATGGGAGACAAAAACACAATTTACACTACCATAGTGCATTACCCAGGTATTGTACAAATCACTGATCTAAACCATGGATGTGGAAATGGGGTTTAGTTTTATTATAAAGCATAGTAGAAAGGTGGAGGTATTTTACTTTCTTATGAAGGTTATTCACTTTTTGATGTTCATGTACAGTAATTGAGAAAGGCAAAAACACAATTTGTTGTGATAGAAAATGAAGTAAAAACATATATACATTATTTAGATGTATGCAAATGAAAAATATGAGCACTGTCTGTATGGAAGATACATGGTCTGAGAACCTCAGGCAAAGCAAATTCTTCTCCTTTGTCATTTCAAAACTGTTATTATCCTTGCAACAGCTTAGAATATACCACTGCTCCGAGGGGACTACAGAAAATAGAATGCTACTGATAAGTACACATAGATGAACTGAATCAATTTTTTTTTACATTTTCACTGCTTTAGTAGATTATTTCAATAATTGACTAATAATATCCATCAATACAGATAACCTATCTGAAAAGAAAGCTCTTTTAATCAATACTTCACACTACAGGAATTGAGGGGTCTGTTTATGAAAAATACAGTTCTGGACAAAAACTGTCAAAAGAGACAAAAGAGGAGGGGGGAACTGTTCTTCAGCACTCTATTTCTATGGAAGGGAGGCAGAGACTAGAGCTCAAATGCAGTTCAGCCTGTCAGCTTCCAGCTTTCTTTCAGCACACAGCTTCATATCACTTCTTCCTAATGCAGCAACAAGGCATCTGTAATCAGCCAAAAATATCAACAAACACCACAGAAAACAGGTATTAAGGTAAAGAAACAAATATTGTTATATAAAACTACCTAGCAGCATGTTTACATTGAAAAATCAAGAGATATGGAGTGATGCATTTACAGTAGGTCAATTTCTAAACAAGCTTTTTCTGATTCTGTCTGTTCTGAGACAAAATATTGTTTACAATAGATTTTATGTACAGTATATTTTGAAATGGTGCAGTAGGTGTTCTGTAGAAAATAACCAAATGTAAATACTTGTAGCTTGGGACATTGTATTTTTTCTTTAATTTGCATCATCAAAATGCTTTAACACTGTAGAAATTGCTAACCTTCCAAATGTTATACATGCAATATTTTATGGCTGAAATGATTAGGCAAGTAGAGTTTATTTTATTTTTTAGCAAACAGTTGTACCATATCTACAGATTACTGGTAAATATAAAGAGTAAAGTGTGTGTTCAGAAATAATAAGAGTAATTTTGATCTGTTTGATCTGTGCTTTGTGAAAACACAAGATTTGGAAATATTTCAATTTTAAAGGTAATGCTTGTTCAACGTTAAGGCGGTAAACTTATATAGTCTAATTTAATTACTTAAAGTTTAAACTGAGAATATAACTTTATTGTCTTCTGTGTGTTTGTTTTTATCTTTGAAGATGGAAAACATCTCTATCAATTCCTTGTCAAACTCAACAATAAAGTCAGAGTGGTTCAATGGATCAACACCTCAAATCATTCCTAATTATTATCTGGCTTTACCTGTCATCTATTCAGTAATTTGTGCAATAGGACTGACTGGAAATACTGCTGTAATCTATGTCATCCTCAAAGCGCCAAAAATGAAGTCTGTAACCAACATGTTTATCCTGAACTTGGCTATTGCAGATGAACTCTTCACGTTAGTATTGCCTATTAATATAGTTGATTATCTGCTGTTGCAGTGGCCTTTTGGAGAGTTTATGTGTAAATTGATCATTTCCATTGATGAGTACAATACCTTTTCCAGCATATACTTTTTAACTGTTATGAGCATTGACCGATATCTTGTGGTTGTTGCAACTGTGAAATCCCAAAAGATGTCCTACCGTACCTACAGGGCAGCTAAAATTGTGAGTCTATGCGTATGGATTTTTGTAACCATTATAATATTGCCTTTTATTATTTTTGCCAAGATTCACAAAGAAAATGGTCGTTTACAGTGTCTCTTTGTATTTCCTAACCCAGAGAGCATGTGGTGGCAAATGAGTCGAATATATACTCTGATCATGGGTTTTGCCATACCCGTGTCTACTATTTGCATCCTCTATACCATGATGCTTTACAAATTGAGAAAAATGCGTTTAAACACAAATGCAAAAGCCTTAGATAAAGCGAAGAAGAAAGTAACATTCATGGTTGTAATAATTCTAGCAGTGTGTCTGTTCTGTTGGACTCCCTACCATCTAAGTACAGTGGTGGCCCTAACTACTGACATCCCACAGACTCCACTGGTCATTGGAATTTCTTTATTTATCACCAGCCTGAGTTATGCAAACAGTTGCCTCAATCCTTTTTTGTATGCATTTCTAGATGACACTTTTAGGAAAAGCTTTCGAAAACTAATAGAGTGCAGATCATCTTCATCTCCCTAAAGAACAAAGACTTGGAAACTATGCTTCTGCAGTATGAAGACATACAGCCACTATGTAATTCATGGTATGCATGTACAAGGCACTTGGAAATGCTTATGTTCTTACTTTAAAATACTAAATTCAAGTCATAATCTGTACCTTGAAAGAAAATTATTTTGCAAAGAATAATACAATATGATTATGGGGCTATGGGGCTTTCCTTAATATTGCACAATTAATTTGATGCTCATACAGTACTCTTGTAAATAATATTGTTAATTACATATGATGGCATTTAAGCAAAAATAATCTGTAAAGAAATGTATTACAATATTTTGTTTCAATTGATAAAAGTATTTAAAATATTTTTCTTTTAGTTAGAATTAAGTTCTACACATGTTAGAAACTAATAAATAATTGTGAAACCAAATAAAAATGATTTGAGTGCCTTGCTTAATTCAACTACAGATTTTTTTGGTACTGTATGTTTTATTTGACTCTATATGGAATTAATGGTGATCAATTAGGATGTTGTACAAAAACAACATACTGTCAAAATCCTCACAACACGCAATAGCGTAGGATTACTTGCACCTTGAAAAATATCTAATAAGAACAAAAATATATGCATGTGTTTACATCTGTTTTATCAATATAAATTTTTTTTAAATGTTTTTACTCAGTTTGTAAATACCCCACATTCAAAACAAACAGCTTTTCAATAGTGTAACTAAAACAAAAGCAATAGTAAGAAATAAAACAAAATATGTTACCCAAAAATGCAATCATATAAAAAGAGCAAACTGCAGTATTTAAATTTGTAAAAGGTAATAGGAAAGTAGAAACATGTTACAGATGTTTGGGCACAATATAATTCAAGTTCTTGAAGAAGTATTTGTCACCATCTGCTGCACAAACCAACAATTGCAACATTTTATTTCTTCATTTAATATTGATGCTATTATCCATGACGATTAACAATGATGTATGTAAATGTAATGTAAATGTAAATGAAAATGCCCTGCCAAGGCACCGACAAATAATGTTTCCTTATGAATCTTTTTAGATATACTTTTATTATACACCATGTTACACTATTGCAGCTATATGAACCTCATTCACGAAAAAAAAACTAAGATTACAATGAGTGGCACTTTAATCTAGAGCAAATGTACTGTACCGTAAATGTAAGTTTAATATATCAGTTCACAACAATATCTACTATATAACAATAGTAAGTCGCAGGTATTGTTCTTAACAGCAAAGTTGCACTAAAGTGCTGGGTAACTGGGCCCTCTCCTGATTGACCAATTATGAGTTCACTATGTTTGTGATGCTACAACAATTTAAAAGGCTTCCTGGAGCCCAGTAAACCAGGAATCAATGACTCAGTTATAGGTTTAGCTCTTGGGTCCAGTAAGGTAAAACCATGTATTTTCTGTAACCATGTTCCCATATACGGTCCCCTGCAGGGCTGTGGGATTGGAATGCCAAGTAAGGTTGTGATTTTCCCCAGGAGATACTGTAGCTGCAGGAAAGTGACTTTGGGAGCAGGGAAGCAGGGGTGATTTTTAGGGAACCCCTATAATCAGCCCCATGTGTATTTGGCCAGGAATCCACTGCCCAAAATGTATAAAAGGTTTTTTTTTGTTTTTTTTCCCCCTTTCTGAGCATGCAATCGAGCAGGGATTTCTGGTGCATACATTTTAAAGGGGATTTTGTGGAGAAAGTGGTGACTGACTGTGCATGCCAGGTCGGGGACCAAAGTTACCGGTTCCCCAATAAATGTATATGACAATCAGGCATGATTTTTGGATACATGTTGCACATTGCCCCGGCCATATCTCCCCTTAAAAACGTAACCGCGGCTCACCACTAGGGTGCCCTGCTTCAGCACTGCCAGGACGGAAAATGAGCCACAGTAAAATGTATTCTAAAATCCTTAGAAAACGGGGGCCCTGGTTTAAGGGTACCCCAAGTACCGTAATGGCTCCCCACAAACAATATAGGTTTGCGGGTACCCATCCATACAGAGTTCGGGGGGCCGAACTACTGGTTGTCCCCTGATTCTCTCAGGCGTGCAGGCACTATTTGTGGGTACGTGGGGTGAATTACACTGGGTACCCCAGACTCCTGGTTTTCGATCCCCAATATCACCAACTAATTTCCCACACATATATAAGGTTCCCCAAGGTTTATACTTTATTAAAGTATGGTTTATAGGGTGTTATACTGTAGGTATAAATATCCATGCAGTCAGCCTGAGCATTTACATAGGAGCCAGGATGTCTGCATAGCCATCTGAGCTCAAAGGATAACCAGGATGCCCAGAGGTGTTGTGCCATTTGGTAGCAAGGAGGGGCAGAGGAATAGGCCCAAAAGCCATCTTTGTTCTCTAAGGCTAAGGCCCCGCTCCCTCAGTCAGCGCTCCCGCACTGCATGCAGGCAGCGCGCTGAGAGGCACAGACAGCTATCTGCGGTCTGTAGGGAGTGGGAGCCGGAGCGGGGGGGGGCGTGGTTTGAGCGGGGGGGGGGCATGGTTTGAACGGAGGGTCCGTCTGTTCGTACCCCCCTCCCCTCCTCCGGTGTACAGGAGCTCATCGCCGGCTGAGGCTCCCTCCTCCTGAATGAAACAGAGCCGGCAAAAAAACAAAAAAAAAGCCATGACACACAGCTCAACAGGCCGCCTCCCTACGAGCTCCTTCCCAGCTCCCCTGCTTACCTCCTCATTGGCTCACACGCTCACCGCATGACGCGTCAATGCTCCAGAACACCATCTTCTGGTAGCAGTTGCCTTCTGACACGTCACAACACGTAGTGAGCCATGGAGGGAGGAGGCAGCGGGGACCAACAGATTGCAGGTAAGGGGCTGGTGGCGCATGCGCATGCGGCCGCACGCGCCACCGGATGAAGCGGAACCAAGGCCTAAGACAACATGGAGCCTGCCCAGCAGGTAGTCATGAGTGGGCTGGGGGGTACGCCCCTTCCTCTGACATCATTAGCCAGATAAGTCCCGCTTTGGTGGGAAAAGTTCCCACGCTCTGAGGGGTGGACGTCCCAGCCAATGTTAGGCATAGTACACAGAAGTCTATGTAAGGGACTACCCAATCAGATATCTCTATCTCAGTCTCCAGACTTACAGGTAATCTTGGGACTGGTCCAGTGAAGCACCGGTAGGGTTTCCCTGGGTTATTGAGGTGCCAGGGAGGCCTAGCCTTGCTGAGGACCGGTTCTGAGGAATAAGGTTACTTGTTCCAGGCTTATTCCAGTATCATGGAGTGAACAGGGTAGATCCTTTGCTGAAGCGGGCACCTGCAACTAGGAAAGTCTAGTATTCAACCTCCAGACTCCAGTAAGTGTGTATATTTCCTGTATTTTGTGTTTCTGTGTGTTTCCAAGGTCATACAAATAAACCTAATTTTACTTCACTGCCTTGTTTTGTCTATTGACTGATCCGTTCAAAATAAATGTGTTAAAAGACCTGGTCTACTGTGACAGTCAGCCATGTCAATGCTCTTCCACTTGTCTTGTCCTGCACACTCCCCTTCTAGAGTACAGCACAGATCAACTGGAGCCTGGCTGGAATTCCCAGCACCTTCACTCGGGTTCCATTGCACTCTCTTGGCTGAAAATTCCCTTCAAAATAATTTTTCAGTGCCTTTGTTAGGCAAGGTTCCAGAACAAAATGTGATTGAAGACATAAAACATAACTGGGGCCTTGCAATGTGACTTCTACATTGTTGCAATTAGTATAGGGCTCATGTCCGAAGATGTGGGAGGGTGGTAATACAGCACACCTCATAGTCAGGAATAACCCTGTCATTTTTAAACCTATAGAGGGCTATGCACTAAGCTCCATAAAGTGGCTTTAAGAGCGCAAAGTGCTTTTAGAACGTGATATTGCGCTCAGCGCGATTCACAGAGCAGCGCTAACAGGCACTTTACGCTCTTAAATGGGATTTTTTGCAGAAAAAAAAGTCCCACCAAACACGTACTATCAGCTAAATGCGCTGATTTTTGCCAGTCTGCGTCGTTCTCTAAGCTACGTTAAGAGATCGTTCTTTAAAAACGCGCTTGAAAAAGCATGCCAGCCCAAGGCAGGCGCAAAAGGATCAGGACTTAGAAAAATTTATTTGTTTACATTTTTGCAGGCACACCATCCATACAACAGGCCGCGGGAGTCCCCGTCTGACCCCATGGGTGATCCCCGCAGGCGTCCGCGGGTCCCTGCAGGCGTCCGGGGGTCCCCGCGGAAGTCCGGGGGCCCCGAGGCCATCCCAGGGTCCACGTGGGTGTCTGTGGGAGTCCCCGCGGGAGTCCCGGGTTTCCCACGGACCTGCGGTACCAATGGTGTGCCTCAAAAAAATAAACAATATTTCTAACTAAATACACCTCCCTCCCCCTGCCCCCTAACTCATACAATACAGTAATGGGCAAAATTACTATTAACATAACAAATACTCCTGAGGGGCATATGCCCCTGAAGTGACATCAGTCACAAACCGCATAGGGTCAGAGGTTAACCTCTCTCATCAGCTGATCCAAAGTTGCGTGCGCACGATCCGGCTCACATACTACAAGCCAAGCAGCGATGCCAACTGCAGCTCCAATCTGAGTCATCAGACGGCACCAGGTCGTCCACGGATATTTGCACAGCTTAGGCGTTCTGGAGAGGAGCACACGTGGGCACCCTCTTCAAGTGGACATACTCCTGATGTGCCTGATTTTGCCTTACTTGTTGTGAGTCAATTTTAACCAATTAAGGATCACCAGAATCTTTGTGATACAGAATACTGATTGTTATATTTTATCTATTTTTATATTTTATTAAATTGTATTTTCTAGCAGTTCACTAGCATTTATGTGATATATGTTTGTTCGTCTAGTGTGGTCAGTCGAGTTTGTATATGTAGTGGGGTACCCCCTGGCTACTATTCTACCCTTTGGGCTGGCAATAAACCCTGGTATTTACAAGTTTGCCAATAGTCATCATGGGGTTTTCCCCTTCAACTTTGGTACTGCACTTGATTGACAGCAGAGGGTGGTACATCCTGTTGTAGCTGGGACAACGGGGTGCCCACCTTATGGCTGTACTTAAGGGCAGGACCGCCCTAAATCTAGAGGTTGTTCCTTCCCTCTGAGGAAGGCAGGTCACACGTCTGGGAGCCTGAGATTGGGGCCTACCCATGTGCTCTTCCATATGGGGAGGAGTGAGTGTGGACCAATACCTCTGCCTCCGCTAGGGAGGTGGGGAAGAGCTAGGATGGCTGCGGGTGCCCTTGGCCTGTAGTGGCGGTCCAGGGACCATCTTCAGTGAGTACTGACTGACTGTAATCCAGCAGAAGACTGCTGAGTACCTGTTACTGCAGACTGTAGTAATTAGCCTTTCCTGTTTGCAATATACCGCCGGTCTGGTGTGTGATCTAACGGGGGGGGAGTGGTACAGTTCTACCATGGGAGATCATCTCCAATTCCCTGGAGTCTATGGCAAATGGAGGCGCTGCACTGCTAAGTATTATGTGGTGTATGAACCCCAGAAGCCTGTTCCTGTGTCCCCAAGTTATCGTGGACGACTCAGTCCTCCTGTTGGCAGCAGGTATATGCACCGCACACACCCTGTAATGGACCCTATCTGCGATTGGGGGGGGGGGGGTGGGAGGGGGTACAGTTACATATATGTAATGTGTTGTTGTGTGTTTTGTTAGTTATTAGTAGTCTAGCAGTATACACTATGATTTCTCTGTTTGTTTATCTTCACATGTCCTGAGGATCATCTCATGGCCACCAGTGGCTTATCTGGATCTACCTGACTGGCCTTTAATACATGGTTTGATCCATATTTGCCTATCCTTGATTTCTGGACTTTTACTGACTTCTGGTGCCCCAAGGTTAATTAATTGTTTGTATCTGATTTGCATCAATCAGGTATAGCCTTGCATCTATCTATCTATCTATCTATCTATCTATCTATCTATCTATCTATCTATCTATCTATCTATCGTAGCTTTTGTGCCCGGCTTCACCCGGGGAATGTAATATTGTTGAAAACATCTCCCTGCCCCCTCCCCCCCCCTCCCGCTGCTGGAGGTAGTGCGGGGTGAGATTGGTCTCTGTCTGTGTGTGTCTGTGTGTGTCTGTCTGTGTGTATATGTGTGCAAGTCTGTCTGTTTGTATGTCTCCTCTCTGTGAGGGAGGCAGCAGCAGGCGAGCAATGCAACCAGCTTCCTCAGTGGCAGAAATGTTGTAAAGCCCGGATAGCAGGGAAAGGTGCCTTCTTATAGTTCCAGGAAGTAAGTTATTGTAGCAAGCATAGCTGTCTAGTTTAGCAGGGTTCCCCCTGGGTCCCCTTTACCTCCGCTTAGCGGGGGGACCCCTGCGCTGTGCCGGGGAGCTGCAGGGGCGAGTGCATCTACAGCCAGGCGCCGTCATCTTTAAAGCGTTCGCACATGCGCGGGAGCTTGCGCATGCGTAGCAGAGTTGTGGCGGCCATTAACAAGATTGCAGATGGGCAGAGGTGGCACTCCGTAGCGCAGGGACATCCCCAGTCGGTGCATGGGCAGACAGAGCCTGTAGCAGCCATTACAATGTCACGCATGCGCAGTTGCGATCGCGCACATGGCCCCAATAGAAAAGATGTCTACAAAGGACTACAAGCCCCAGGATACATAGGGGCATGCCAACCACCTGACCCACAGCAGCCAATCGCATGGCAGAGTTCCCCTGTAGACAGATACATTTTGGCGCGCTGGGGAAGGACAAGTTAGTCAGAGCTGGGAGCAGGTTAGGGAAGGATGTGTGCTGGGAGCAGTAGCCCCTGCACTAGGCCAGGTTACCCCCCTAGGCCCCAGATAGGCCCTGATAGGCCCTGAGTCATATTCTAGATGTGTGGCTAGATGTGTGGCTGCTGCAGGGAAGGCCCATTCAGTTAGGGACCTTTACCTTTTATTAGTGTGTAAGTTCAGGGACACCGCTGCAGTGCTGCGAAACCCTGACAAGTGTGGTCTGGGACCAGACCTACCTCACTCAAGATAGAGATTATCTGACGGTGAGATCACTCAAAGGGGGACCCTCCGAATTGGAAGAGGATGCCATTGCTATGGCTTCAGTGCTAGATGCAGATGGATCCTCTTACCGTTATTCTGCTGTTCCAGGAGCCCTGGGCAGGTATACACCAAGTGCACCAACTATCTAGTGGGCAGCGCTGTCTCACACTTGGGTGGGGTTGTGGAACTTTTGAGACTCTTGGGACACTTGGGTATATGCTGTGGAGTTGAGGCCAAGTAAGGCCAGGTTAAAGGGTGACACTGCTGTGATGCTATTGATGTTATTATGTGATGTGTTATAATTTAGTTGCATATAGTAAACAGTTTTATCTATAACCTGGTGTAAGTATTTACTGTAGGTGTTTCCTGTGTCAGGGGTTATTCTACACATCTAGAATCCCTGCACAGGTGGCGGCGCTGTAAGCATCATTTCAGGAAACACCCAAGGCTCCCAGTGGAGGAGGTTCAGGCCTCCTGTGAGCCTATCAGGTAACGCACCATACACCTGGTAACATATGTAGATTTCCCCACATGGGGATTGGGGGGAGGGGGATAGTGTGTTACATTGGGAGGCGCTGCTTAGATTCAGACCTGGGTTGTGTATTCTATTTTTCAGTCAAATTGTTCAATATAATTGTCCAACATGTTTGTGCCCTAAGGGCAGGAGGTCCACACATGGGCCACCAAGATTAGCCAACCCCAATCGCCTGGTCACTGTAGGCGGAGTTCCTGCTTGCGCATCCATGCTAGACATCCAGGAGCATGTTTGCAAACTCCCTGGACTGGCACAAGCTTGGGTCATAGGGCGAAGGTAGGATTCCCCCACCCCCCGCTATGGAGTGCTATGATAATAAATGTAGGCCATGCCATATGTGAGGAAGATGGTCCCCAATTCCTAAATCTGCCCGAGGGTCCGACCGATGGGTGTCCATTTATCTACCCTTATTTTTCAGTGCCAACATGCACAAAGAGCCATAGTGTAGTTAACGGGACTGTGACCAAAATGGAGGCTCTATCACCTGGGAATGCTAACTGTGAGTCACACTTAAAATGGCGTCTCCCGCTAAGTCAGGAGAGCACGCGTGCTGTTGACCGCCAGTCTGCACAAAAAATGTTTTGCAAAAACATGTCCGGGCCTGGCGCGAAAGCCAGAGCCCCGCCCCAGGGACGTGAGAGGCGAAGCGCAGAGCCAGAATCTCTCCTTGATAGTGTGCGCCCCTCCTCAGGATTCCACCAGGGTGAGGGAGCGCAGTGAGCCTCAGTCCATAACTTCTGTTCCCCATCAGGGAGGTACAGGATGCAGCAAACCGCACCCTCAGTTATATAGAGTTTGGCGAGCAAGAGGAGTGAAAGTGCCCTATCTTTTGTGCCTGTGTTTACAAAAAGACTTGAATATGTTTAGTGGGATGGACTTCTACCCCTATCATCTACCAATAGAATTTCTGGTGGCAAAGGTGGACAGGTAGGGGTGCGTACAATGTTTCTGTAGCAAATGTGACTTTCCAGATGGCGAATTGACCTTGGGACCCAAGTGTGCCTGCTGTGGAGCACAGTTCCTGCAGCCAATGCTGCTCCGGCCTACGGAACCTGCAGAGAAAAATGGGACTGACCCCTCTACTCGACCGGTGATGCTGGTAACCAACCTACCTCAGCAGTGGAGGTTTTGGAGGGCCCGTGTGCTCTAACAGCGGTTCCAAACTCAGCTCCAGAACCGGTTCCAGACTCGGCTCCAGAACTGGTTCCAGATTCGGAATAAAGCCACTAGTATAAACAGAGAATATGTACAGGAAGTGTATATGATAAAGATATTCACATAGTAGCAAATAGACACAGCACATAAAGTAGTTAACCCACTCAGTGTTAATAAGAACACATGGATACACAGATGATGTCGAACGTCGATACAAGGAATCAAGCCGTCAAATGACGTACTGTATGTCAATATAAAGGAAACAATTGCAACCAAAAAATGTCCAAATAGAAATTAAACAGTAGCATATTATAATATTATAATTATAAGGTTATGTAGGTTCAAAGACAAATGAAGGCGCACATGCAATCATATATGGACATAACAGTATTTATAAGTTGGACCCAGATCAAGCAATGAGTGCTGGAATATGAGAACATATCAGTAAGATGTATAAATGGAAAGCATAAATTTGATTACATTAAAAATCCAAATATACAAGTTAATGGTTATCTAGCCTTATCGGCTACATAAATCCAAGGATTTGTAGCTCAACGTAAATATAATATAAAGATTATGTTTAGATTTAACCTGTTACAGAAAGTATTTGAGATCCCATTCGGTATTTAAATCTATGAATAAATGTAACTGTGCAATGGTGCCTTTCCATAAGATAAAATCATCTATATAGCAGTGATAAGATGTGATTAAACATCTAAAGGGACTTTTATCTCCAAGCACGTGGGACTGTTCCCACCAACCCATGAAAAGATTTGCATATGAGGGTGCAAAACATGTTCCCATTGCGGTCCCACATGTTTGGAGATAAAAATCCCCGAACATAAAGTAATTGTGTTAAGAGATAATGTATGCTGTCTAATATAAATATGATGTGTGCTGGTGATAAATTGGAGGATAACTCCAAAAAGTGTTGTACTGCTGTGAGACCGTGGTCATGCGAAATAACAGTATAAAGTGATGAAACATCTAATGTGACCCATAAATAAATAGGTGCCCAGGTGAAATTAGAAAAAAAGTGAAAGTACATGTGAAGTGTCCAAAAGATAGGAAGGAAGGGTGGAACCAAAGGCTTAAGAAATTGATCTACATAGACAGACAGGTGTTCCACAAGAGACCAAAAACTGGAAACAATGGGTCTCCCTGGTGGTGAGTGTAAAGATGCTGTGCAAATCAGATTTACATATCAAATTCGAGAAGGGATTATCAAAAGCGTTACCGTAAACAAAGCCTCAAAGGGTTGGGGGGGTGGATGGGTGAGTCATGCGCAGTAATCATTAGCTAGCTCCTTTCCAAAGAGGATTACAGAGAGGTGACTCAAAGCCAACAATAGGAAAATTAGGCACACAGGCGCAGAGAGGTGATGCTCGGCTAGGGACGGACGATTAAAAGCACAATGGCAAGCTTTAGAAACGGATTGGTTCTGGAGATTTGTCTGTCGATAAGAGGTTCAAATCCTTGAGCGAGCCTTGTGTGTGTGCGTGGGGAAGGGGGGTACAGGGTACAGCTGCATGAAGGATTAGCTGTACTGCAGTTCAAAGAAATGGCATATTTTCAAAAGGCAGGTCATCATAATAATTTGATCCCTACACCCCCAAATACATAAAAAGCACACAAATCAACCATGTGCAGTCAAACGCAGTGTCACAGTCAAAGCTACAGCACAGATTGAAAATCGTAATATCAAGATGGTTTAGGCAGGCTTGTGGAGAAAATAAAAATAAAAAATAAGGAGAATTTTTTTTTTTTTTTTTTTTGGTCACTCACTCTTGAACTTCGCAAGCAAGCAGTGGTGAACTTACAGACACATGCGCAGTAATCATCAGCTATCAAGCAGGAATGTGATTGAAACCAGAAAGACACACATTCAAAGGAATGGTGTGGGAGAGGTGTACTGTACTGTAGATAAGATAAGAAGTTGAAATACTGCAGTGCAGTAAATTACCGTGTGTGTGCAGGGGAGAGCGAGGGGAGAGCGCTGTACTGTATATGTCGAAATGTGATACTGTTACAGCACACGCCTATGCGTTTCAACAATTTTCAAATAAGACATACAGGCATACCACGCATTAGCGTACGCAATGGGACCGAAGCATGTATGCAAAGTGAAAATGTCCTTAAAGTGAAGCACTACCTTTTTTCCACTTATCGATGCATGTACTGTACTGCAATCGTCATATACGTGCATAACTGATATAAATAACGCATTTGTAACAAGCTCTATAGTCTCCGCGCTTGCGCACAGCTTCAGTACAATTAGGGAGCCGGTATTGCTGTTCAGGACGTGCTGACAGGTGCATGCGTGAGCTGCCATTTGCCTATTGGGCGATATGTCCTTACTCGCAAGTGTACTTAAAGTGAGTATCCTTAAACCGGGGTATGCCTGTACAGCATTGCACATGCATGTATAAATATACAAATTTACAATTACTGCACGCGCACACGCAGACTGTGTACTGACGTAGGTTGAACTGCTAAAGTATTAGACTTCGAAGACAACAGCTCGCGAACGCCCCCCCCCCCCTGAGTTTTTAGACGGTATTGCAATATTGCAGACAGCGCTAATAAAATGCTAATATTACGAGCGCTAAAATACCGCAATACACTCCGGAAAAAAAAAAACTGCCTCTGCCCGCGGTTATCAGAGTTGCGCCGCTACGGCCGCACTAGGGTAAAGGTGGCCGCCACTGTACCATTTTTATGTAGTTCAAAATGTTTATTTTTTCAATCGCTGGTGAGGTTTCAGTCTTTTTAGGAGCTGCAGTCTCATCAATCTAACTTTAACGTCTCTGCTTCATATGATTGAAGCTGTAGAGGAAATGGGAGCCTCACACCCCCTAGTGGTGCTTCTCAATGCTAACCAGAGTAATAATGAAATCTGCTTAATGAACAGCCATCAACATTGTATAATGCAAATATCCAAACAGCAGCGTAACGGACCCCCAATAGCCTCTTGAATGAGGTCAATCTTGTATGGGGTAAGTACCTTGGTAAGTGTTGTACTCACTTTTGAGGTAATGTGACGTATGGCTGATCCGGTGTGCTCCTGCTGGTTGAGTAGCAAAGAGTTCCACGAAAACGAAGCGGTGCAACTCCCACGCAGGTATGAACACAGACCAGGGTAAAGACACTCAAGTATAAGCTTTATCGACACCCGACAGCCCCAAAAACCACACGGACGCGTTTCGCACGGTACACCGTGCTTTGTCAAAGAGAACATAAACACAAAACAAACATCGGCATAAAATACCCATCAGACCCCGCGTTCTGACCAATGGTAACTCGGCACACACCCAGTAACTCCCACCTATTGGCTAATCAAAGAGGGGGAGTGTGTACCGAGCGTCACAGGGTAAAGAGAGGTAACTTTAAAAATAGCCAGGTAAAGGGATATAATGCATGGATTTAGAGTATTTAAAGAATATACTTCAAACATTAATCCCATATACCTGATCATAACAAAATATAAAAGCAAAGATATATGAATATAAAAACAAGAATCGGGGGCTGTATTAATCCTGACATATAACTTGTCACTGAAATCTCATCTCCGATTATACACAAAGTTATTGAAAAATATATATATTAAACAAATATATATTAACGAATGTATAAAGCAAGACCAAAACTAAAACAAAAACAATCACTCCCTCTATAAACATATGAGTCTCTTTTTTCACCATAACCAAGATAGGAATTTAAATCCAACAATACATGAATATATAATAGTTGAATAATAATACACCCTGAAAGGTAATTATAAAATTAACACCAATACAAAAGAATCAAGGTAATTCCTATCATGAAATGCATTTTACGCAGAAGTGTTATGAACTCATTTATCAATGATATTTGAACAATGAAATTGCAGGTTGAAATGACAAGAGTTTATGAATAAAACAGTGTAAACAACAGAATCCAATAAAAATAGACAGCATAAATAAATCTGCAATATATATGAAAAAAGGAAAAAAGGAAAAAAGGAAAAGAAGAGAAAGGAAAAGGGGAAAAGGGAAAAAAAGGAAAGAGGGAAAAGAGGGGGGGGGAGGGGGAAAGGGGAAAAGGGAAGAGGAAAGGGGGAAGGGGAAGGAAAGGGGGGGAAAGAGAGCAAAGGGGGAGAAGAAAAAGGAGGGGGGAAGGGGGGGGGGGGAATGGAAGGGGAGGATAGATGAAAAAGGAAAATCAATATAAAAGAAAAGAATCAATGTAGAAAATGTTGGAGCTCCCAGTCAATATTGATACCTGCTGGATGCAACGTATCCAGAGCAAAAATCCATGACATTTCCTTCTGATTAAGGAGATTTAATCTATCCCTGCCTCTAGTTGGAATTGGCACTTGTTCAATGCCGATGAACTGAAAATTAATTAATCCCCCCTGGGGACATTCCAAGAAGTGCCTAGAATCTTAAATTAACCTTTGAATATCATGTCAATTCTATTAATTACTTAGATTTACATTTATACATTGATCTTTCTATGAATATCCACACAGATGTGTTTAGAAAGGTCAATTCACGAAACGCATACTTACATGCGGACAGCAGCCACCCACGCTCCCTGATTGAGGGAATTCCGAAAGGACAACTACTTAGGTTGAGGAAGTTATGTTCTGATGAGGAGACATTTCAAAAACGGTCAACAGAAATGATGGATAGATTTTTAAAAAGAGGCTATTAACATACCGTTATTAAGAAAGCATTTGATCAGGTCAGCCATTTAGACCGTGATCAATTGATAGACAGATGTGGTATAAGGAAGAGTACAGCAAACAAAATGAATCAGGGTGTTAAGATACCATTATTCATTACTAAGTTTAGTAAGCAAGCAAAAGAGATTAGATCAATTATCAATCGGCATTGGGGAGTTTTAAGTCTGGATAAGGATCTGGGTTCATTGGTTCAGGATGGTCCAAAATTTGTCTTTACTAAGGCAAATACATTGGGAACAAAGCTGTCCCCTAGCCTCTACACATCTGAGAAGCCCGTGGTGTTCGGGTTCCGGGGACCACTGGGTTTAACAGATGTGGTTTATGTAGGGTTTGCAAATATGCCCTTCTATCTAAAACTATTCTGACAAAGAAAACAAAGAAAAGCTATACTATCAGGTCTATGATCACTTGTAATACACAATTTTTGGTTTATTATATCAAATGTGGTTGTTCCATGGGCTATGTTGGTAGAACGATAAGACCCCTGAAACAAAGAATGGGGGAACATGTTAACCTTATTCGTAACAAAGATTTAAAACATCCCGTTTCTAGGCACTTCTTGGAATGTCCCCAGGGGGATTAGTTAATTATCAGTTCATAGGCATTGAACAAGTGCCAATTCCAACTAGAGGCGGGGATAGATTAAATCTTCTTAATCAGAAGGAAATGTCATGGATTTTTGCTCTGGATACGTTGCATCCAGCAGGTATCAATATTGACTGGGAGCTCCAACATTTTCTACATTGATTCTTTTCTTTTATATTGATTTTCCTTTTTCATCTCTCCTCTCCTTCCCTTCTCCCCCCCCCCTTTTTCCCCACTCCCTTTTCTTCTCCCCCTTTCCCCCCCCTCTTCCCCCCCCTTTCCTTACCCTTCCCCCTTTCCTCCTCCCTCTCCCCTTCCCTTTTTCCCCTTTCCCCCTCCCCCTCCCTCTTTTCCCTCTTTCCTTTTTTTCCCTTTTTCCCTTTTCCTTTCTCTTCTTTTCCTTTTTTCACATATATTTCAGATTTATTTATGCTGTCTATTTTTATTGGATTCTGTTGTTTACACTGTTTTATTCATAAACTCTTGTCATTTCAACCTGCAATTCCATTGTTCAAATATCATTGATAAATGAGTTCATAACACTTCTGCGTAAAATGCATTTCATGATAGGACTTACCTTGATTCTTTTGTATTGGTGTTAATTTTATAATTACCATTTCAGGGTGTATTATTATTCAACTATTATATATTCATATATTGTTGGATTTATATTCCTATCTTGGTTATGGTGAAAAAAGAGACTCATATGTTTATAGAGGGAGTGATTGTTTTTGTTTTGGTCTTGCGATATACATTCTTTAATATATATTTGTTTAATATATATATTTTTCAATAACTTTGTGTAAAATCAGAGATGAGATTTCATTGACAATTTATATATCAGGATTAATACAGCCCCCGATTCTTGTTTTTATATTCATATACCTTTGCTTTTATATTTTGTTATGATCAGGTATATGGGATTAATGTTTGAAGTATATTCTTTAAATGCTCTATCCCTTTACCTGGCTATTTTTAAAGTTACCTCTCTTTACCCTGTGACGCTCGGTACACACTCCCCCTCTTTGATTAGCCAGTTAGTGATTGAATATTCAATAGGTGGGAGTTACTGGGTGTGTACCGAGTTACCATTGGTCAGAACGCGGGGTCTGATGGGTATTTTATGCCGATGTTTGTTTTGTGTTTATGTTCTCTTTGACAAAGCACGGTGTACCGTGCGAAACGCGTCAGAGTGGTTTTTGGGACGGTCGGGTGTCAATAAAGCTTACACTTGATAGTCTTTACCCTGGTCTGTGTTCATACCTGCGTGGGAGTTGCACCGCTTTGTTTTCATATGATTGAAGAAGACGCGTTCGGGGGTCACAGAGGATCTCTGTAACAGCTGACCGGCACAAGCGCCCTGTCAGCTGGAGGAGCAGGACGGTGAAATCTAATGAGTAACTGCGTACTCCACACGGGGATAAGACACAAGCGCTGGCCATTCACTGAGAACCTTATTCAGTCCTCCTGTTAGTGTTCTATTTTTTTTACTTCATTTTTCCCCAAATGTGTGTCTCCTGCTGTCCTCCGGTTTATTCCCACTGCTACAGGGCTTGACTACATCCTCCTATTAACCCAATTTTTGCTCCGTTCCATTTATATTCATTTGTTATATTTTACTGTGTTTTTCTTGAGCTTATATTCAGTTTTGCATATACTGTACTACATTTTAGTTAATTCACATTTACATAGGATTTAGAGTGCTGTTTACAGGGGCCATTTTCCCTTGCTTCGGCAAGGTCTCGTTTTAATACTATAATGCGCTCCTAGCACCTTATCCTTTATGTGACTGCTGCAAGAGTTATTCCCCCCTTTCCTACCCTCCCCAATTGTAATCTAAAAGTGCCACATCTCACACGGCCATAGATAAAAACAGGCAGTATGTAATATCCTGGAATCACTCTAATGTTGTGTATGTCTTGATTCCGTTTGGACCAAAGAGATTGTAAGATCTTCCCTGACTCTCCCGGAACATAGGGTGTCACACAGAGAGAGGTTTGTATTGAGATATTTATAAAGGTTATAAAAAAGTAAAAGCACATGAACACTTACATATCAAAGTGTTAAAATGAACACAGAGGATTGAAGGCTGCCACCCAGAGAAACGCCGCAACTTCCAAGAAGAAATTGCCGCTGTTCAGTCTGCTTCCAAAACCGGCTTCTGCTCAGCTTCTTCTTCCAACTAGCGAGATCTCGCAACACGATGTCTGGTGGCTGTTGCCTCCTCACTCTGTACTGCAATCGCCAAATGATCTATGCTTTTTACTTCCGCTTCGAGGAACCAATGAAGCAGAAGTGAAACGCGTAGAGTCGTGAACGATTGCAGTACAGAGTGAGGAGTGAGGAGGCAAAAGCTGCCAGATGTCCTGTCCTGAGATCTCACTAATTGGAAGACGAGGCTAAGCAGAAGATGGGGGTGAGGATGGGGGGGGGAGCAGCTGTTTGATTAAAATGTGTAACAGTGGCATCCACATGAGTGGGTTTGTTAAGAATACAGCCAAAGTTGGCTGTTCAACACCTATGTCCCCACTACAGTCACAACTTTTGTAGGGTTTTTTAAGTCATGGTGGGGGTTTCACCCATGAATGGTAACTATCCCTTGCAGCAAAGAAAATTATAACATGACCAGTACAGTACAGTGGTAGCGCTTCTATGTGCATCTGTAAGAGAAATTCTACATTGTACAGTAAGTATGTTTATTTATAGTTTAGGGTTCAAAAGGAGTTGTGCACTGCACCCTGGTTCACTACAACACACGATCAAACCGATGACAGCAAATACCTTTCCCTCCCCCACTCTGAATGACGTCCCACTGGAATATTTTACAAGGAGAAAGGGGGCATCTGGTATCACTCCAGCCCCTGTGATTGGTAGAGTTGTGTTGAGTATTAATTTTCTAAAAAACGAAGAATATTATTATTTAATGGTGCAGGTGACAGGTTTCTCACTGTCATAATGTATAGAAAGTGATGCAGCATGACATGTTTCGGTGCTGAATCATGCGTCTGTAATAGAATTCATATATAACTAGTCAGGTAGTATACACAATATAGTTCTATACTCCAGCACAGTATACAGTTTGACGAAGCATTCAACACATCTTTAAGAATATTTTCCTTACTTATTGTATAGTAAGTAATATAGTGCTTTTTCCCATATTCCACACAGAAAATGAGTAATGAAAGTCATGTTTCTATTGAATACAGAAATCAAGCAACAAAGCAGCTGGCTCCCAGGGGCTGAAAGTCATTCATCTGTGTTTTTCTAATGTATTCACTATGAGAATATGGATGATCTATTGTGGGTTGGTTTATAATGATTAAAAAAGTAAGTTAAAAACTATAAATACTGCCAACAGTAATGTAGAAGGAGGCAGTGGGGCCAGGAAGTATGAGGAGCTCCATCTTTGACATGAGATGTTCTAGGATAGGCCTCTAGGGTAGAGAGAGATCAACAGAAAAGGAGGTGTTAGTAAATCAGTGTAACGGGTGCTCACCACAAACAGGACGGGACCACTGGGCTGAGGTGGGGATGTTAGAGAACACCGACCAACAACCACGCAACCACGACCGGATTGCAGAGTCGTAGCCGTGTAGCTGAGTCAGGGTAGGAGAGGTTAGAATAGTCGTGATACTCGACGTGGTCTAGGATAGGAGAAGTCGGATGGTCGTTTTGCATAGCCGGGGTCCAGGAGTAGAGAGGTCAGAATGGTTGTTATACGTAGCCGAGGTCCAGGGGTCAGAGAAGGTAGAGGTCCGGGTACAAACTGAGGTCAGAAGTAAACAAAGACAAGTCAGAATGCAAAGCAACAGCAGGATGCTTGAGGCAAGCACACGAAACATAAACACTGGGTTTATGCTCAGCCAATTTGCCTCAGGACTGGCTGAGCATATAAGGAACAGGGAGCCAATGGGAAGGCTGCTCCAGGCTGTGAGTCATCCATAATTATAGGTAGGCTGTGTACTGATAGGCAGGGGTGGAGTGTATCACAGCTGTGGAGTAATTGGCAGCATTAACCCCTCGAGTGCCCCTGGTATTGTGGCGCTGATGTGCAATGGGAACAATGACGTCCTCCATTGCGTCATGGGACGCGCCACGGGGATGGAGTCTAAGTCTGGTCCTGGTAGGATTATAGCGGCGCTTGCGCGCAGTGCACATGCGAGGGGTGTCACCCAACACATCACGGGACACGTCATGGGGGAAAGACCGAGGTCCAATCCTCACAATGAGACACTGAAAGTACAATGGGAGAGGAAATAGGAAATCCAGGAAAGAGGTCTGTTACGGATGCTAAGAGTACGGAGAATGTGAAGGAGAAAAGGGTGATCCACAGTATCAAAGCCTGTAGAGAGGTTGAGCAATATAATCAGGGTGTAATGACCTTGGTCTTTGGCAGCATTGAGGTCTTTAGTTATTTTGGTGAGGGTTTTCATTGAGTTAGCAGTGCAGAACTAAGATTGTAGAGTATTTTGGAGAGAATAGAAGGTAAAAATTATGCAAGCGGGAGAGGGATCTGGGAGATACATTAGAGGACGAGGACTGGTTAGAAATCTTTGAAGCGGCAGCAAAAACCTCGATCTGCACGACATTGAAGGAGAACTCAAATAAAGTTCTAATGAGGTGGTACCTCACCCCAGTTAGGCTATCTAAATTTGTACCAGGTTACTCCCCCTTGTGCCCTAGACAATGTGGAGAGCCTGGGGACTTGTTGCACATGCTGTGGTCTTGCTCTCGATTGCGCCCGATCTGGGAACAAATACAGAATTGGATAAAGAGGATTTTGGGCCTCGAAATTCCTCTGGATCCCTGGTTATTTCTATTAAATAAACCACTGGAGGGCCTGTCAAGAGCAGGAAATAAACTAGTCGCCCATTTTGCGACAGCAATAAGGATTCGAGACAGCGGCATTGTGGAAACAAAATACGACTCCATCGATAGATAAGATTCGGAACAGAATTTGGTTCGTCTGCCAGATGGAGAAATTGACAAGTTTGGTCAATGACACTGGCTCAAATTTTCTAAAAGTCTGGTTTCCGTGGCTGGCGCAAACCGACATCACGGGGGTGAGCAATGCCATCATTTGGCTGTGATAGCGCAAGGTGAGTTCTCCTTCAACGAATGGCAGTAGTCACACCACAAGGATGGACATGACTGATAGGGACAATTGCAGCCTCAGATCAAGTGGTTAGCTAGGACGCAGGAGGAGTTCGAGAGGTCTGCAAAAACGGCGGCTCATGGCAGAACCGGTAGCGGTGGCAGCAGGGGTCCCCCCTTCCCCATCCCCCCCTCCTCCCCTAGTGTGTTTCCCCCTCCCCCCTGAGTCTTTGTGTAAGTGTGTTTATGTGTGAATTGAAGTGGCAGTAAATACAGCAAAGAAGTTGACCCATGTTATACTATGCTTTATAACTGCTGTATGTCTGAAAACTGAATAAAACATAAAGTTGAAAAAAAAATGATGCAAGCAAGAGAAAACAAGGCGTCCAAGGAGTTTAGAGGCAAGAGGCAGGAGGGAGAGAGGGCAATAGCTAAAGAGTTGGTCAGACAGGTAAGGTCAAGCTTGCTGTTTTTGGGTAAAGGTATAACTGTTACATGCTTAAAGGAGGTGAGAAATGTACCAGAGCTGAGGGAGGAGTTAAAATATGTGTGAGTAAAGGGATCAGAATGGGAGCAAGAGGTTTGAGGAGATTGGAGAGATGGAGTCACGAGGGCAAGTGGTGGAGGGAGAGGTTGAAATCAGCATCAACATTTCCAACTCTGTGACAGAGGAAAATGAATCAAGAAAGGCAGAAGGAAAGATAGGAAGAGGTGTAGAATATGAGGGGGTACAGAGGGGATGTCTTGATTAACAGAATCCACTTTTGTTTTGAAATAGTAAAGTCCTGAGGTGAAATGTAGGAAGTAAAACAAGTAACAGACAATGGTCTGAGTAAACATTTAAAGACAGAGAAGAGTCGGTGTGGGTTAGAGTTGTAGTATTGATCAGTGAAGAAAAGAACGTTTGTTTAGCCTTAGAGAGGGCAGAGTTGAAACAGGATAGGATACATGTGATGGACAAGGAAAACATTCATTAGGCAAAACAAGATGGTAAAAACAAATTGTGTTTATTTTGGTAAACCAACGTACAACAAGAAGAGGTACACAAGAAGCAGTTAAAAATACACTTACTGGGGGTCTGGGGGGGAAATCTAGGCTTTCCTAGGTGTAGGGCACCTGCTTGGATGAGCTTACCCTGACCGTGATATACACCCGGTTCTCCTGGTCCTCTTTTCGGCTTCAGTTCCCAGCCGCAACCACTACGTTCAATTCTGAGAACTTGGTTCTCGCGTCTGACTTTTCAGGCTTCAAAATGGAGCCGATTGCTCCGCTATTTCGAACAGAGCAACTTTGAAAAGCCCGCCCTAAATTCATCGACGCAATTCATTGGTTGCGTACACTCGCTCCCTTGTTCAGAACCTTACATACACTCCAAGGGGCTATCACCAGAACAGGGGGGGGGGGGAGCAGCCAATCGGAGCACAGTAATTCCTCCCTGCCAGACAACGTCAGAGGAGTAGGGTTGCCCTAGCAGCCTCGAAAAGCCGGGTGAGCGGGAAATATGATTTTAGCCAAGAGAAGCAGACTCTATAGCTGCATCCTCTCGGCTAACTCATTGCCACCTGCCGGGCCGGCTCCACCAAGTCTGGAATCTACAAAAGGTGTCCCCACAGGGTGCCATCTGTAGTCCGGACCTGGCCATTCGCCCTTCCCTTGCCCACCAAATGCTTTCACACCTCTGGACATCCTCTACCCTTTGAACTACGGACTCTATGCAGACTTCCTGGCACTTTAACGGGATGCAGACTGCATAGAGCCTTATATTAAATGTACCCAACGTGGGAAAATATATTTTAATACATGGGGCATCTTGGGGAGACTCATGACTGTACTGGATATAGGACTGGGATATCGAGGCTCGAAAAGTAGGACTCTGGGGTACACTGGGCAGCCCCGGTGTAATTCTACTCGCGTACTGGCAAATCATGCCTACTCGCCGGGTAGAAGGTACTACCGGTATCCCCGGTCCCCTAACTCCTGCAAATAAAAGAATTACATTCTTACCCAAATATCCCACCTAAAACTTAAACACAGCAAGTTAAAAAAATGAGTCTGGAGTAAAGTGGAAAAGCAGGGGTCCCTTTAACTTTTCATGTAAAGATACCTGGCCCCTGGCTTATAGTGCTAGATAGCTGCCAGGGACCCACGGGCAACCAGAGGGCTTAACCTTTATTATGAAGCCTCGTTACCCTTGCCCGTCACAGGCATGATGTACCACTTTGACAATCAATGGGTAGAGGGTGGGTGTAGTTGCTCCACGGAGGGTGGTTAGGCCTCCCAGGTGGGTAGCGGGGAGAGGGGTTAACCCCTTAATACTATAGCGGTTACTAACCGCTAAGGTGAGTAAGGGGTTAGTGGCCATTATTGTTTTTTATTGTTATTGGCATATAACTGGGGAAACAGGGGGTCCCCACGGCTGAAATTAATGCGGTTCAGCTCAGGATACTCCCTGCTCCCGTACACTATTAGTAAAAATTCACATTAAAGCAGCTTCATTACCTTAGCGACTAGCCACTATGGTAATGATTATTTAAATGTATTCATTTTTTAAATACTAGTGTGTGGGAGCAGGGGGTCTCCTGAGCTGAACCACATACATTTCTGCCTTGGGGATCCCCTGATTCCTGAGTTACATGCCCTGTTATTTTGTGCCGGTATCTCCTGCAGTATTTAAATCCCCCAGTCACGTGACGCGGAGGATTTAAACATGGCAGGGATACCGGATACTTGGAAGTAGGGGGTTCCTGAGGCTTAAATCAATGTGGTTTAGCTCAGAAGACCCCCTGCTCCCGCACACTAGTATTAAAATTAATATTTAAACTGCATGATCACCTGTAAGAGCCATGCATGGAGACGCAGGGTCTCCATGCAACGCTTCCAGGCTGCAGCTTCAGCAATCAGCTGCCGATCGATAGGACTTATAGCATGATAACACTTAGAAAAAACAAGTCGTTAGATGCTGCATTTTTTTTTACCGAACTTTAAAAAAATGCTATATTTTCTTAGTGAATATCGTTTTGACCCACATGTTTTATAGCACGATAAAACAATACAAAGTCAATCTGCAATGTACTGATTTTATGTTTAGTGAATAGGCCCCAAAGTGCATAGATTTCAAATCCTCAGTTTTCTTTTTGAAGTGCCCACAGTGACGGTAGGGGTAGAATTGGCTGCTTTTAATAAACGTTAAGCCCGCCATTACCCCTGCAAGTCAATAATATATATGTATTGTATATATCTATATGTTGTTTAGCCTGGTTCCAGCACTTCAGGGACGAAGTGTTACTGTAACTCTGTTTTCAGCAGGGAATGTTGTAATTTTCATGTAACTCTTTTCATGTAATAATACTTATGTTGCCGTTAACCCACCAATCAGGGGCCAAGTAACAATTGAGGCACCTGCAATTGACCCTCCCTATGTATATGCATGACATGCAATGGGCTATAAAAGTGGGGCGGAAGCCCCAGTTAGGTTTAAGTTCCAATATTAGTTCCAGTGCCGGTTCCAGGCATGAGGTCCAGTCTAGTCCAGGTCCAGTTCAGTTTCTATTAGTAGAAAAAGAGAAAAAAAACTGTGATGCACAACCACCAGTCAAAATAATAAAGAAGAGGGTGATTCCAAAAGCAAAAATAGTTTACTGGACCAACAGCAGTAAGACCTAGCTATGTTGCTAGCTCTGAGTAAGGGTGAGGCCAAATAGGTGCCATCTTAGCCTTACCATCCAATACTGTGCCCCCTCAGGCTGACACCCTCCCACACGCGATATGATATTTTATTGTGGACTGAAGTGGTTTCTTCCTGTGTGTATATATATATATATATATATATATATATATATATATATATATATATATATATATATATATATATATATATATATATATATATATATATATATATATATATATATATACACTTAGGTCCGGAAATAATTGGACACTGATACAAGTTTTGTTTTTTCAGCTGTGTACCAAAATACATTCAAGTTAGTTAAATAATGAATATGAGCTTAAAGTGCAGTCTATCAGCTTTAATTTGAGGGTATTCACATCCAAATTGGAGAAAGGGTTTAGGAATTACATCTCTTTAATATGTAGCACCCTCTTTTTCGAGGGACCAAAAGTAATTGGACAATTGACTCAAAAACTGTTTCATGGACAGGTGTGGGCTATTCCTTCGTTATTTCGTCAATTAAGCAGGTAAAAGGTCTGGAGTTGATTCCAGGTGTGGCATTCGCATTTGGAAGCTGTTGCTGTGAACCCACAACATGCGGTCAAAGGGGCTCTCAATGCAAGTGAAACAGGGCATCCTTAAGCTGCAAAAAAAAAAGAAAATCCATCAGAGAGATAGCAGGAACATTAGGAGTGGCCAAATCAACAGTTTGGTACATTCTGAGAAAAAAAGAACGCGCTGGTGAGCTCTGCAACACAAAATGGGCTGGATGTCCACGGAAGACAACAGTGGTGGATGATCGTAGGATCCTTCCCATGGTAAAGAAAAACCCCTTCACAACATCCAGCCAAGTGAAGAACACTCTCCAGGAGGTACAGTAGGCATATCATTATCCAAGTCTACCATAAAGAGAAGACTTCACAAGAGCAAATACAGAAGGTTCACCACAAGGTGTAAACCATTCATAAGCCTCAAAAATAGAAAGGCCAGATTAGACTTTGCCAAACAATATCTAAAAAAGCCGGCCCAGTTCTGGAACAACATTTTTTTGGACAGATAAAACTAAGATCAATCTGTACCAGAATAATGGGAAGAAAAAAGTATGGAGGAGGCTTGGAACGGCTCATGATCCGAAGCATACCACATCATCTGTAAAACATGGTGGAGGCAGTGTGATGGCATGGGCATGCATGGCTTACAATGGCACTGGGTCACTAGTGTTTATTGATGATGTGACAGGAGACAGAAGCAGCCGGATGAATTCTGAAGTGTATAGGAATATATTGTCTGCTCAGATTCAGCCAAATTCAGCGAAGTTGATTGGACGGTGCTTCACTTTACAGATGGACAATGACCCAAAACATACTGCAAAAGCAACCCAGGAGTTTTTAAAGGCAAAGAAGTGGAATATTCTGCAATGGCCGAGTCAATCACCTGATCTCAACCCGATCGAGCATGCATTTCACTTGCTGAAGACAAAACTTAAGGCAGAAAGACCCACGAACAAACAACAACTGAAGACAGCTGAAGTAAAGGCCTGGCAAAGCATCACAAAGGAGGAAACTCCGCGTTTGGTGATGTCCATGCGTTCCAGACTTCAAGCAGTCATTGCCTGCAAAGGATTTTCGACAAAGTATTAAAAATGAACATTTTATTTATGATTGTGTTAATTTGTCCAATTACATTTGAGCCCCTGAAATAAGGGGACTGTGTATGAAAATGGTTGCAATTCCTAAACGTTTCATACAATATTTTAGTTCAACCCCTTGAATTAAAGCTGAAAGTCTGCACTTCTATTGCATCTTGGTTATTTCATTTCAAATTCATTGTGGTGGTGTACAGAGCCAGAATTATGAAAATTGTCAGTGTCCAATTATTTCCGGACCTAACTGTATATACACAAAACAAATGCATGTAGAGGGGGTCAGTCTCTCCTCTTTTTGTTGCATTACCTTTTTGATCCTCAGTTTCCCATGGACTATACAGTTTCTATTAGACACTGCGTGGGAGCATTATGGGGAAAATTTCCTCACAGTGATCCCGGCACCTAGGCCTGTAGGGTGTTCCCCAATTACCCCAGTTGGGTGTGCGTGTTTCATGTATGTGACAGTTGTGGATATCATTTTCCAATAAATTAATTTTGTAATAACTCTATAGTTCTGTCTGGCGAGTCCTAGTGTATTTGTCCTGGTCTCCGATGACATACACTTTAAGAAGAAATATGTGAGGTTTTGAAAGCTTTATACATTATAATTTAATCTATAAAGAAGTCTAATAATGGTCCACTAATCGCAACCTCGAACAAATATGCTCTTCCCCAGGACCAATTGTAAGGAATCTGGTGTCTCAGCACGTCAGCGCGACCATTACTCACCTCCCGTCGGTACTCAGGCGTCCAAGCGCCTGCAGCGCAATTCCCACATATCCCCGTTGTCTGCCACTGGCATTCTGGCTCCTCGCCATCACAGGATTGCACCAACCGAAGAGGTGCCTGTTGAACCGCAGCCTCTGCGTGTGTCTCCGGCTCCGCACTCTATGCGCACACGTGCGTCTGTCACTGACCCCATGCGCATACGCGCGTCAGTCACCGAATCCACGCACACACGCACGCCAGCCCCAGACGTTATGTGCATGCATTCCCAGCTTACAGAGCACACGCCTAACAGAGCACTTTTAACCACTGCTCCTGCAGTAAGGCGTCGCCCGCAAGCATCACACAGTTCCATGCAAATCAATGACTACACTCAGCTGGGCTGTAACACCTCCCTCCTATCAGGGAGGACTCCTTGCAGTCCTCCAGGCCTGCCCCCTTTTCCCATTGGCCTGCCCAGCCTTATTATGCCTGTGCTTCCCATCACTCGTCGCTCGACATAGTTCTGTATGGAAGCATTTGACTACTCTCTCAGTGACTCCTCAGGTATTGACGCAGATTGGACAACTACCCCCTCTGGCTCTCGACTTAGGCTCTACTTGGACTTCGTGACTTCTGGCATCCCTGATACACGGCTTATACCTTCGACCTTCCGCAACTCTCCAATCCCTGACCTTGGCAACGGCAATAACTACTCTTCCTCTCCTACCGGTACCGGCAAGTATTGTCTTCCTTAATATACCTGGCCTGGCAACACTAACACCACACTCCGGACGCACTCCCTTTGCTGCGGGTGCGTGTATCCCTACGTCCAACCTCAGCACCGGCGTAACATTATGTCGAGCCCACAAGACGCAGACCAGACTGAATAAAGTATAATTTCCATGAATCTGCTTCAGCAGAGAGCAACTGGGAACAGGAGGCCTACGTCGCCGTATTCTGGCAAGGACTGTCAGACAGCATCAAGGATGCACTTGCTCTCCAACCCAGGCCAGGTCTTTAGGAGGATCTCATCACTCTGGCGATTAGAGTGGACCAAAGTATTCAGGTATGCCGCACGGATCCACCAACTCCATCACTTGGGAACCAAGGTCAGGCAAACCACAGTGACTCCTAGCGAATACCACCGTTCCTGAGACGAACCTCCCTACGGTTTACCACCAGTTTCTGGACGTATTTAATAAGGTACAATCAGACCTTCTACCCCCTCACAGGTCATATGACTGTCCTATTGACCTGATTCCTGGTTACACATTACCTAAGTCCAAGACTTATCCTCTATCTCTTCCCGAAACTAAGGCTATGGACGAGTACATCCAGGAGAATCTGAAGAAAGGTTTCAATCGCCCATCTACTTCACCAGCTGGAGCAGGGTACTTCTTCGTAAAGAAGAAGGATGGAACTTTAAGACCTTGTATTGATTATAGAGGGCTTAACCGCATTACCGTAAAGAATCGATACCCACTCCCCCTTATCACTGAACTTTTTGATAGGTTGCAAGGTGCCAAAGTTTTCTCCAAGATGGACCTCAGGGGAGCTTATAATCTCGTACGCATACATCAAGGAGATGAATGGAAAACGGCCTTCAACACTCGTAGTGGCCACTACGAATACCTTGTGATGCCCTTCGGACTGTGTAATGCTCCGGCCGTTTTTCAAGATTTCATTAACGATGTCTTCCGCAAAGTACTCAACGACTTCGTCATTGTCTATCTGGATGATATCCTGATTTTTTCGAAGGATTTACAGGACCACATCTTTCATACATCTTACGTGCTCTCTCGCCTTCGTGAACATCGATTATATGCCAAGATGGAGAAATGTACCTTCCATCAGACTTTGACCCAGTTTCTAGGCTACATTATTTCCAGCGATGGTTTCATGATGGATCAAGACAAAATCAAAGCTGTTACTAACTGGCCTAGACCCGACTCTCTTAAATCCGTCCAGCGCTTCCTGGAATTTGCGAACGACTACCGCAAGTTTATCCGTGATTTCTCCAGAATTGTTGCACCTATCACAGCCCTTACGAAGAAGGTGGCCAATCCGTCGGTTTGGTCACCAGAGGCCATTACCACCTTCAACACTCTTAAGGAGGCTTTTGTGTCCGCACCGGTTCTCCATCACCCCAACACTGATCTCCCTTTCGTGTTGGAGGTGGACGCCTCTGATTCTGGCGCCGGTGCCATTCAATCCCAGAGATCTTCACCCCAAGAAAAATTGCATACCTGCGCATTCTTTTCAAAGAAATTTACCTCAGCGGAGAGGAACTACGACGTGGGGAACAGAGAGTTGCTGGCCGTTAAAATGGCACTTCAAGAATGGAGGCATCTCCTGGAAGGGTCGAGGGAACCGTTCACGATCCTCACCGACCATAAGAATTTATTATATATAGAGAATGCTCGCCGTCTGGGTCCACGGCAAGCCCGCTGGTCTTTGTTCTTTTCCAGATTTCATTTCCAACTGTCGTATATTCCTGGGACTAAAAATGTCGAAGCCGATGCGCTCTCAAGACAATATTTTTCCGAAAAGAGACCAGAAGATTCCATGGAGACATTTTACCTCACGAGAAGATTTTCGCCGCATCTTCCTTCAGAAGCTTTGACAAGATCGTCAAGTCACAAAGGTCCATTCCAAAGAACCTGAAGGTCCCCAGGGGGCAAGCTCTTCGTGAGACCTAATTTCATACCCGAGGTTCTGGATTGGGGACATGCCTCGAGAGCAGCTGGTCATCCTGGCTACAAAAAGACTTTGGACCTTATACGTCGCAACTTTTGGTGGCCCAAGATGTCGAAAGACATTTTCGAATATACGCACGCTTTTCCGGTCTGTGCGCAAAACAAGACAATTCATCAAACGCCTCATGGTCTTCTTCTTCCTCTGCCCATCCCAGAACGTCCATGGTCACACATATCAATGGATTTTATTGTGGAATTGCCCAGGTCCAAAGGGATGAATACGATTTTAGTGGTGGTGGATCGTTTTTCAAAGATGGCTCACTTTATCCTGCTCAAAGGAGTATCCACCTCACCTGCCCTTGCTGATATCTTCACTGATCACATCTTTCGCATTCATGGTATTCCTTCGTCCATCGTGTCTGACAGAGGGTCACAGTTCGTATCCAGGTTTTGGAGGACATTTACAAAAAGACTAGGGATCTCTTCTTCTTTTTCCTCAGCTTACTATCCTCAGTCCAATGGTCAAACAGAAAGGGTCAATCAGTCCCTGGAAAAATACCTGAGGTGTTTCATTTCCAATACTCAGGATGATTGGGCACAACTTTTGCCATGTGCCGAATATGCTTTTAACTCCGCTACCAACGAGTCCACCTGAGAGTCGCTATTTTTCATCAATTACGGTTTTCATCCCCAATGTCTTTCCGTCTCCGTTAAGGGAGCCGCCATGTTTAAGGGTGGCGCCGGCGCAGACCTAGTCCGGCAAAAGGTTGCGCATGCGCAGAGCAGGTCACAAAGCCCGCGAAGGAGAAGAGCTCAGGGAGGAGGGGAGTTAGGGGATTACGGGTCCCAGCAGCCCCTGCGGTCCCCCGTGACACAGCCGAACCAATCAGGTACGAGAATAGGGAGCAAAAGGAAGTGAGGGGGTGCACGAGGAGTCAGAGCTAGCTGGCGGAGGAAAGAGAAGGAGCTCCGGTGTAGGGAGGCAGGCCGCCCCTACCTAGGCCTCAGGCCAAGTTAGGCCCTGAGCCCCAGTAGAGTGCAGCGGAGCTAAGGACGGGCCATAGTTAGGTTCCGGATCACCTTTTGTGAATATGATTGCTATCAGGACAGTTCTTTATAAGCGGGAGGCCTGGGACCAGGCCCCGCCACTAAGCCGCAGCGTGTCTGGATGGGATCGCCCCGGGCACTCACGCTTTGTGAAGATAGTTGCAGAACCGGGTACAGGAGTGCCCGGCAGGTAAACTCCAAATGCATCAACGGTACCATTTTCACTCCGGGACACAGTGGCTGCGCAGTCACACACTTATACATTCACTGTCTCACTTGGGGGTGGGGGAACTTATTCCGCACGGGAACTGGACACGGGGTGGGATCACCCGGTGAAGGGAGAGGGAGAGTGAGCGTTCAGCGGACGCAGGTAGTAGTGTCTCCTCTAGGGAGGGACACCTGTTATTTAATCTGTTGGCTGCTGCAAGTAAATAAATATTGGTTAAGGTATATCGCTGTGTGTGTTCATGTATATAAGTTCCTGCGAAGATCCACTTCCCCTAGGGTGGAAGCTGTCGCAGGTGGAGGCGCTGCACCAAGTCATAAGTATTGTGAGCACCCCAGGCTCTCCGTGGCAGAGGCTTAGGCCCTGTGAGCCTATAGATTATTATACAGCATATGGTAGTGGCCTGTGTCCGATAGGAAGCAGGGCTACATATGTTATAATTGTAACGGTTTTTCTGGACCCACCCAATCTCACATTGGCCCCTGTGGTCTAACCGGTCCCCATTACATGTCTATGTTGTGGTGCACCTGCTGGCTTACAGGACTCCTGAGTCTCCCGCTTGGATGGTATGGGGATATCAGCATGACAGGCATCTGAGGTAGTGTGGATTGAGTCCTACTCACATCTGATGCAGCGCCTCCACCTCATCAGGATCTCTGCGGCCGCAGGGGGATGTGTCTGATGAGGACCTCCTCTGTGGTGCCTCCTGTGTAAGGACTCCACACATACACAGCAAGGGTTTGGTGAAACTGGGCATCTTCATTAGCATCATCCTCATAGCGACTGCCCCTCATAGCGGTCGTGCTTAGCCGCTCATCTCTCTGCTGCACACCATTAGGAAGGTTCCTTCTCCTCTAATAGAGTTGCTCTCCACCTCTCCCCCAAGGGAGATTCACCAGCTTGTCTCTCTGCTTTGAGCTGCACAGACTCACAGCTATTGCATCATTCACTGCAACACCGGTGCAGACCTCCACATGACTCTCCTGAACAGAGTCAGAACACCAACAGAACACTTGATTAACCACTAACTTTAGGCAGTTCTGTGTCTTATATAGGCTCTAGAAATGACTCACCCCTGTGTCACTAATAGCAGACACAAAGCATGTTGTCACTTCCTTTGTATACATATGACACCTCACCAGGGTGTGAGGGCAAACCTCCATGATTGTTACTGGCAAACCTGCATACTTACCAGGATTACTGCCAGTATGAAAGAGATATGTACACCAATTTTACACATGGCTACATTATGTACATACACAATAGGTGAAAGTGATACACGCACAAGCGCTGGTTTAAAACAAGTGCTGTTACCCCCCAGGGTCCAGGAGCAATGCCGGAGGTAAGCACCGTCCCTCTCCTTCCACTGAGCAGAACAGCTACGCCACTTCCGGAATAAGCACCGCTTACGGAGTCTAAGGCCGAGTCCATAGAAGGACAGGCCGCGCTGAGCCGTGCAGACGCTACGCGCTGAGCCGCTGCATCCTCCATGAGAATGTCTTTAGAGGGGGCTCACACGAGCGTCCACAGGCGTTCTGAGGCACTGGATTTTTCAGCTGACAGCCAAGCTGTTTTTCAGAGCACTGTCGGCTGAAAACATCCAATCAGCGTGGAGCAGCGTCAACATCACGGCGCCGTGACGTTGGTGCGTCGTGGGCGATTGGCCCAGCAACGTCACTGCCCCGCCTCCCTCAGTCTCCCCCCGCCTCCGATCGCGCCCGCATGGGCATGAAATTGCGCAGATTTCAGCAGGCGAGCCTCAGCGTCAGCGCGCCTCAGCCCTGCTACCCCCTCTATGGCCCCAGCCTTAGAACTGAGAGTTGCAAATGTCTCTGCCTGTTGCTGTCCCAAATCTCACGTCGTTCCAATGCCCTGTCCGTTTCGTTAGAACTTTCTCAGGAGCTATAAGGTCTTTTTAAATAGTCCCATCTCCAAGTACATTTTTTATTAGTGTTAATATACTGAGCATCCATTGATTTTTATAGCAAAATTTAGCACACCTCTCAAGCAGTGCAAGATCGTTGTAACACTTTCCTGTTTGTTATCATTGGTTGCTAATGTTCCCAGCAGTTTGAGTTGTAAGCTGTCCCAATAGTAATATAAAGATACATTGTAGCTACTGAGTTACACAGACTGAAGGATTGATTGAAACTGAAAGGCAGCCATTATGTTAGGCACACAATCAGGATTTTTACAGATTAATAACAGGAGCACCAAACGATTGCCAGTTTAGGTAAGAATGTAGAATTATACTTTGTCACATGCTTTACATATAAAAAATAAGAGAAAATGAAAGAAAAAAAAGGGGGAATGTAGTATTGCTGCTTTAAAGTCACATATTACGTGACGTCACAACTTGAATGAGAAAAACACATTACATATACATTACCCACATTCAATGGTATAAGCACTATGAATTAAGAAACATCTATTAATACAGCACTTACAGTACACTTCCTGATTTATTTATACACAAAAGTTACTGTAATACACTTGAAAATGTACTTAAAATATATCTGCAAAGTATATGCAGATACTGTACTGTATATAACACCAGAGAATAACTGTTTTAGATTAGATGTTAATAATTAAGGAACAAATAAGAAAGAAAAATATAGCCACAATCACAAATAAACAAAAAAAGTAAGATAAAAAAAATGTTCCGACCATGTCGAAAAAAATACAAAGTAAATTAAGCAAAACATTTGATTCAAAAGTATACATTTTTGAAATTTAACCTTGGACATGGAACTAGTCATTTGGCTATTCCAGTAAGGGCATAAAACGAGGAACAGTACATGGAAAACCCATTAGTATGATGTGATTTATAATTTCCATCACTAATCTTCTCAAAATGTTGACAATATTACTAAAAAACTATATTTGGGGATAGGTGCAACCTAGCTAAAACTTTTAAATACTGGTCACAGGAGGGAGCCATTTAACAGCTTAAATAGATACTGTAATGCACAGATAGCATTAGCAACATAATTTAATTGGGGAGATTGAAAACAAATGTGATAGCAATGATAGCACATTAACTACAGTGCCATTCAATTAAATAGCAGGTATTATGTGAACTTGACTTCCATGAATCTCTTATAATGTATTATCTTTCATATGAATTCAATTTATAAAATGACAGCAATACAATGGTAGACATTTGTAACTGCATTATTTTGCTAATGATTGTATAAAATGTGTATTCATTTTGGCATTATTGAATTTAACTAGATCAACTTTGATTTAAAAGTTTGAAATAGCAGGGCAAGTTCTTTTCATTAATCTCTATCAATACATTAAATCCATTTTATTTAGTTTCCATATTGTAGCCCCTTCATTTTTTTGCTGCTGTGCTCCGTTTTTTCTTCTACCGGATCTCTTGCATTTCTACACAACGTGTGGCACGCCAATACAGAAGGAACGGCATCTGAGTGTGAGTACCATCATTTTCTCACCACATTTATGCTATGGGAGGATAATTGCTGGACATTGCATGGGGTTAAAAGCTCTAGGGTGGCAATCCAACAGGAAGAGAACTGGAGAGTGCTGTTTATTAACAGCAGTCATCTGCACTATCAACCAGGACATCATATATACACCTCCCCCACTGTGGGCATTACACCTGTATCATTCATCAATCACATTCTACACTGGCGACACACTTTATTCGAGCTCGGCTAGTCCCACGAATTCGGGTATACTCGGGTGTATTGAGGTTTGTGACTGTTTTCTGCCCGAGTGCATTGCGTTATTTTCCAGGCAGGGATTGAAGCATTTTATTCCCGCTGGCTGCAATACTGCACAGTATATATATATATATATACTGCATTACAATTCATGAATTTATGCCATCTGGTAGACATGCGAAGCATTGCAGCCTATTAAATCCTAATCATTATCATTTAACAGATCAGCCGCCCGTCAGCCAGGCATGAACCCAGGCTGGGAAGGCAAACGCAACGGGGCTTGTCTGAGGTGAGGAGCGGCTCATTCCAGGTATCTGCCAGGTACATACTGGGTATTTGCTCGAATAAAGTGTGTCGCAGCAGTATGTTGCCTTGATAGTTCTTTCTTCAAGCAAGCTTATATATATATATTTTTTCAGTGGGCTGGGAGAATTTCCAGGGGTGCACGGCAGCTACAGAGGTCCCGCGCTCTCCCACAAGGCACTTCAATTTTGTGCCGGGCGACCATGCGAGGCCTCTGCAGCTTTTCCTAACTCGATGATGCGTCGCCATGGTAACCAGCGTCAAATGACGCCACAGGGTCACGTGATGTCACGTTGCCATTGCAACATGAATTCACATGACCCCACAACGTCATTTGACACAGAAGCCGAGCAGGAGGGGGGAGGGGGCACGAGCCGGGAGGTGAGCAGACAGGGGGGTGGGTGGGGTGCAGGATCAAAATTTTGCGCACCCCTGCTCTATACTACAGGTGCGCCGACGAGTATTCTAAAACTTGCCTTGGAAAATCTGGGGCTATCACCAACAAGACCCAGGTACATGCTGGGTACATGCTGAGTACATGCTGCAACATTTCAGTGACATTTCTGCAGACTAATGGCCCATCGGTTTAACAAAGCAAGGGTCCCTGGCAGTCCCATTCAGGGACCCCCGCTGTTAATCCGATGGGCCATTAGTCTGTCTGCAGAAATGTCACGGAAATGTTGCAGCATGTACCCAGCATGTACCCAGCATGTACCTGGGTCTTGTTGGTGATTGCCCCAGATCTGTTTTAGAATACTCGTCGGGACTACAGTACCATGCTATATTTCTCCTTTGTCATTTCAGCTTCAGCTGGATCATAAGCGCAGCTTGTCAGCAACATCATTATTACCTAGCACTAATGCTAACATAGATGGTGGAAAATATAGCCTTATAAGGATGGGAACAATGTACAAATGGTTTCCACATAGTGGTTCAAGTGGTCATAGTGGTTTCCACAGTCCACACTTGGTCTAAGTGTCAGTCAAGTACATATAGACACACTAGCATTAAATAGATCATAACAGTCCTCGTCTGCATAGCGGAGTTCTTGTTCATAGGAGACAACATACTACCTTGTATTGCCACACTAGGGCATACAGAGAATAGTGAGTTGGTGCTTCCTCGCATCACATCAATATGGGACAGGTGTTCCCTCTTGCCTATCGAAGTGGCACATCTATATGACCAATTCAATTCCAACTGAGGAGCACAACACTATTTTTGCTTACTACCAGCCTCAGCACCTCTATATAGTACATCACTGGGACATATATATTTCCCCTCTTACATGTTGTCAATGGTTGTCTTACTGAGCACACATGCACTTTTTGAGGTTTTAACTTATGTAGTTCTGTTTTTTTTTATATTATAAAATGTATTTATTTTTATTTTAGTAGAGGAGAGTGCATCATCAGGGATTCTTTCTCTTTCGTGTGTGCAACATCTCTAGTTTCAAGCATTAGCCATCCCACACTCACCGTGGTGAAGGAATGCAAGCCTTCCATTAATAACAGTACAGTATGTATAGATGCAGCAAGTCTCTTACTATTCCTGGTATCGGAGAAAAGTGGAAGTTTTAACCTATAGGAAGACTTCATTTACCAGGGGATAGACGTGGGAAGTCTACAAAATCACATTCCATGATTAGATGTTTTTTGTTAATTTTAATTGAAATTTCATTATCTGTCCACCAGATGGCACAATGGATATCTTTGTCGATGGCCATAGTGAAGCTATTGAACGGACAAAAGTACTTTACAGTACAAATAATAATATTTTTATATTAATATGGTGTTACACACAAAAATAGTATATTTGTAATGCTCTGTGGCTGTTATTGGGTACACTCTAAGATCATACAATTTTTCTTAAGGGAGATACAACATCTGTTACATTGTAATGTACATTCAGTATATCAATACCTTCAGTCTTGTTCTTCAATACTGTAGTACATTCACAATGATTTATCACCCACATTCTTTTGTGAAATCCATACTGTACATTATGTGCTTTCCAGGGATATGCATAAGTAGTTTGCATGCTTTCATACTGCATGTACTTTAAGTACAGTATTAAACTGTGGAGTGCTCATTGCACAGTAATATATGCATGCATGTCAGTAAGCATTTGAAAGATTTCCCCTTTGGCTTACTTTTAATCAATATACAGCAAAAACCCTTCCAACCCAACTCATAACTCCAGTTTTGTAACCAATTAATCAGCATTCATTAGAGCACATGAAGCATTCACAGCAAGTGAATTTACATCAAAATGTTGAGTCAGGCAGGATAGTGTTAGTACAAAAAAACCCAAAGAGTACTTAGCACCATTATATTAATATTCTCTAGAGCCCAACACATTCCAATTAAACACCTCTAAACCTTGCTCTGCCCTTTTTGTCACAATATCAAAAGAAAATCAGATAGACATCCTGATTCGTATGGGTTCTGAGATTTCTTACCAAGACGATGGTGCGTGAGGATGGTCCGGGTGGCTCATCGTTAGCCCATCGGAGTTCTGCTCTGCTAGGCTTTCGTCTATTTGTAGCGACAAATGAATAAGACTAGTTAAAGTTGGAGGATGCGCAACCAGAGACAATTCATCCTTTAACTCGTCTTTTTAGTCCCCGACAAAATATAGCGATTAAACTACAGTCTCTCCAGTCGGTAAATGCTGTAAGGTTACAAAACTTGGCAATATAAGAGATAAGATTCCCAGAACCTTGGTTCATGTATAACAAGGCATTGGGCCTCATGCAGTAAGCCCCGATAAGGCTTTTTCGGCATTTTATAGCCGTTTTTTGCCCTCCTGATTCAGTAAGCCAATAAGTGGGAATTATCGGCAACTTTTCTTCCGAAAAAAAAAATTTCGCCACCCGGCTGCCGATAAGCCACTTATCGGGACTTTTTTTTCCCGCCTGAATTCAGTAAGCCCCGATCAGCTTTTTGGTGCTGATCGGCAGGCCAGATTGGAGATTTTATGGCCAATCCAGCCCGCCAACTAAAGTTGGCAACTTGCTGAAGGAGAAGCATCGGCAAGGGCGACACTTAGGAAAAATCAGCCCTTTTTCCTGCCTGTGATTGATGCCGGGGGTCTCCGGAGCTGATACCCGCACCGGAGCCCCCCGGCATGCATCCGAGGCAGGAAAAAGGCATTTAAAAGCCACTTCATTACCTTAGCGGCTAACCGCTAAGGCAATGAAGGGGTTAACCCACCGTGCCAGCGTTATTGTGGGTAGCGGGGATGGGTGAGGGGGGTATTTGGCCCTGGGTGTGAGTTTAGGACTTGCGGGGGGGATGCGGGGGCACTTAACCCCTTCACGACCGTAGCGGTTAATACCGCTACGGTCCTGAAGGGGTTAAGGCCTCCCGCTACCCACCCGCAAGCCCTAAACAACCACCGTTGGGGCTAATGCCCCCTTCACACACCCCCACTACCCACAATAATAAAAAAAAAAACACCCCAGCCCCACAATAACGAATTAAATAAATAATTAAATAATTATATATATATATATATATATATATATATATATATATATATATATATATATATATATATATATATATATATAATATATATATACCCAACAACACCTATACCCCCCTAACATACAGTATAGTAATGGGCAGAATGACTATTATCCACAAATGGATAATAGTGCAGTTGTCCATTTACAATACATACACAACAATAAAGACTTTAAATACATATAGCACTCACCCATGTCCCACTGCCATGATGAAGGCCATCCTCATCTTCATCCTGCCCATGCCCCATCCGCTTCTGCAAAACAAACACAAGAATTACAACATCCAAATTAATGTCCCCTAACCCCTTAATCACCATAGCGGTTATTAACCGCTACAGTTATTAAGGGGTTAAGCCACCATCACCCACATACCCTCCCCCACAAAGCCCCCCAACCACCCTCACCCAATACCCACAGGGGAGTCCTACCAAATACCCTTGGGCCTAATACCCCCTCCCCCAGCACATACAGTACAATAATGTGCCAAATAACTATTATCCACATAGGGATAATACATTATTTGGCCATTATTAAACACATTCAATAACGTTAAAATGTAAAGAAACTTGTACTAACCTCATCAATAAGAAGTCTCCGTCGCCAGCATCATCCTTGGGGTCCGTTGCCAACATGAAATCATTGTCACATGGTAAGCCAGCCAATCAGAGCGTGGGAACTCCATCCCTACTCTGATTGGTTCAAGTACCATGTGAGTCCGGCCATGTGTCATTTCATGACGTTTTCTTAAAGGCAATAGCAGCAAAGCCATTCTGATTGGCTGTGCTGGCATTGCCTTTAAGTGACGTCATCAATTTTTTTACATCGGCCAAAACACATGGTTTTCACGGCCCAATCAGGGCCGTGGGAACCATATGACGACAAATGTGACGTCATAGGCCTATAAAAGCCTATGTCGTCTCATTTTGAAGGCAGATGCCGAGGAGGACGGACCTCCTCCTGAAGATTGAAGACCAGGGCGTGGCACCGGACGTCAAGAAGACCCCGGAACAAGGTATTGTAATACAGATTCACTAAGAATAAAACTAGTACAACCCTTGATTGTCATGTTTTATTATTTTAATGTTTAATTTGTTATGTTTTTTTTTCTTTTATGGGTTCCTGTTCCTGGATCGTGTCGTGGATTGTTTCTTGGATTTCTTCGTGGCTTGCTTCCTGGATTGGTTCCTGCACTTGTTCTTGGATTGGTTCCTGGTTTGGTTCGTGGATTTGTTCCTGGATTGTGTCGTGGATTTGTTCCTGGATGGTGTCGTGGATGGTGTCGTGGATTGGTTCGTGAGTAAGCTGATCAACGGGAGTCGGTGGGGGCAAGTAATGGTAAGTTAAATTAAGAAATGTACTTAATGTAACTATTTTTTGTGTTGCTTTTTCATGTTTTCATTTTTTACAATGCATATCATTTCTTCCCACTGTATGTATGTCTGTATGTATGTGTACAGATATATATACAGGGTAAGAAATGATAGTGTTGTTAAAGCTTCTAATTCTGTATTGTTAATCATTGTGGCTATGCATTGATGTGTGCTAAATGTATTTTATTTTTAGACAGATGTAAGTTTTGGGCTTCCAGGCCGTACAGTAGGATATGGAAAGCCTTGCTTTATTATATTGTAATTGTTGGTGTACTTTTGACTATGTTTTGAAGTTGTTCTCTGTTAGGATAGCTTTAGTTCATTGTGTAATTGGTATGGATGGTATTTTAATTGTTTAGGGATGTAATTGATGTGTGGTAATTCATTGATGGTGAGTTTATTGGATTAAATAATATACTTCTTGTGATGTATGGCGATTTGAGTGGCATTATTGTATTGTTAACATTGATTTGCAGCGTGTACATGCAGTTTACATGTTATGCTACATGTATACACTGTAAATGCAATGTTTTATGAGGCATGTGAGCCTACAGATTGAATGATTAAATGGAATTTGGTTAGGCAATTGGTTTTTATTTCACTGAGGATGTTATGCATAACTGTTGTAGGCATTGCAGGATGGCTTCACCCCTTAATTACCTTTCAGGTTAGTACCCGATAAGGTGATTAAGGGGTTCAGTGTTATGTTAATGATATTGAAATGTTGTGGCTATTTCTAATGTTGGCAACGGACCCCAAGGATGATGCTGGCGACGGAGACTTCTTATTGATGAGGTTAGTACAAGTTTCTTTACATTTTAACGTTATTGAATGTGTTTAATAATGGCCAAATAATGTATTATCCCTATGTGGATAATAGTTATTTGGCACATTATTGTACTGTATGTGCTGGGGGAGGGGGTATTAGGCCCAAGGGTATTTGGTAGGACTCCCCTGTGGGTATTGGGTGAGGGTGGTTGGGGGGCTTTGTGGGGGAGGGTATGTGGGTGATGGTGGCTTAACCCCTTAATAACTGTAGCGGTTAATAACCGCTATGGTGATTAAGGGGTTAGGGGACATTAATTTGGATGTTGTAATTCTTGTGTTTGTTTTGCAGAAGCGGATGGGGCATGGGCAGGATGAAGATGAGGATGGCCTTCATCGTGGCAGTGGGACATGGGTGAGTGCTATATGTATTTAAAGTCTTTATTGTTGTGTATGTATTGTAAATGGACAACTGCACTATTATCCATTTGTGGATAATAGTCATTCTGCCCATTACTATACTGTATGTTGTGTATTGATGCTATGTTTATTGGGGGCATTTGTCCCCAATAAACATGCTACTATGCGTTAACCCCTTCATTGCCTTAGCGGCTATCCGCTATGGTAATGAAGCAGCATTAATGTATTTTAATAATATTGTGCGGAAGCAGGAGGCCCCCTGAGCTGAAGCGCATTTATTTGTGGCTCAGAGACCCCCTGCCTCCCGAGTTACAGGCCCCGGTTTGGGCCATCGGTTACAGTGTGGACGCCATGTTTATTTGCGGGGACGCTATAAACATGGCGGCGACACTGCCACCCGATGACACATACCGGGCCTGTAACTCGGGAAGCAGGGGGTCCCTGCTCCACAAAGCAATGCAGTTCAGCTCAGGGGACCCCCTGCTCACTGTACAGTATAATTAAAAAGACATTCATGCTGCTTCATTACCGTTGCACATAGCCGCCAAGGTAAGGAACGAGTCTTTATTGATGTGTGTGTGTTTTATTTATACTGTACATGTGCAGAGGGTCTCCGGAGCAGAACAGCGTTGGTTTGAGGTCCGGGGACCCCCTGCCCCCCGAGATACAGGCCCCTTTATGGGGTGCCGGTATCCCTCTGGTTTGTTTACAGGTCGCGGTCATGTGATCGGGACCTTTAAACGCCGAGGGATACCAGCACCTCATAAAGGGGCCTGTATCTCGGGGGGCAGGGGGTCCCCGGACCTCAAACCAACGCGGTTCAGCTCCGAAGACCCCCTGCACATGTACACTATGAATAAAAGTTGTTTTAAAATACTTTTTTTGGTGCCGAAGTTTGCGCTGAGAGAGCGGCTTGTCTCTCTCAGCTGCAAACATCTATCGGCACCAAAGGCTTATCGGGAGCCTTATCGGGAGCCAGGCTGTATCGCCACAGCTCATCGGCAGCTTTGCTTTCGCAGTGCTTCAGCAGGGATCGGAAGGATTCGGCCCTTACTGAATACTGCGAGGGCAAATCGCCCAAAAAAAACATTTTCGCAATTCGTGCCGAAAATTTTGTATCGGGGCTTACTGCATGAGGCCCATTGTCTCTGTTTTGAGCTTGAGTCTTTACTTCAAAAGTCCCCCTTAATTATTTTTCAAAGGCTCTGTAATTGTCAAGTAGTGGACTGTGTGTGAAAAATAAGGGTGAAGCCCATAGCATAGCACCTCCGGTAAGGTTTCCAATGATAAAGGTGATTTTAGCCTCATCCATAGCATAAGTCAGAGGTTAAAATACAAATTTTACTTTTCATTGTGTAATTTTTTTTGAATAGTTATGAAAATAGTAGATGAGACTGATGAGTAGATATTCCCAGATTTAACAAAGGCTTTTGATACTGTTGATCATGTTATCTTGCTAAAAAAAAACCTCCAGTGCTCTGGAATAGGGAATCATGCTTTAAACTGGTTTCATTCTTGCCTATCAGGTAGATCCCAACATGTGTCTATTCCGGGCACAAACTCCAACCTCTTGGATATCACTTGTGGTGTGCCACGAGGCTCTGTTCTTGGACCCCTACTTTTCTCAGTGTTCATAAATGATTTTCCTACAGCTTGTAAGGGAGCTTCAATATAAATGTATGCAGATAACCCAATCTTATATGCACACAGCCCTAGCCTCTCCAACCTTGGACATGTACTTCAATCTGACTTATCTAGACTTAAAAATGGGATTTCCCTAAACAAACTGTTTTTAAACACTGACAAGGCTGTAATAATAGTATTTGGGACTAAGGCTAAATTTCCAAAGATTCTTATGAATGAGCTCCAGATCAGAACCAACTCTAATACTATCCTAACCCCTGTTACTAGTTTCAAATATTTGGGCATATGGTTTGACTCCGATTAAACATTTGGTCTGCACATTGATACCCTGATATCCAAAACCTATGCCAAACTAGGTGTACTATATAAGAACAAATCTTCCCTAAGTCTGCTGGTCAGAAAGCACATCTCACAGCAGATGCTGATGCCAATTATAGACTATGGGGACATAGTATATGGCACAGCACCCCAAACGCACCTTGGCAAACTTGATATTCTCTACAACTCAATATGCTGCTTTGACCTCCAATGCAACTACAACACACATCACAGCGAAATGCTCAAAGAACTAGATTGGTCATCACTTGAGTCTAGGTGCAAAGTTAATCTTTCCTGTCTTGCCTTCAAATACTTTATGGGCAAGCTACCCGCCTATCTGAACAAACTCCTCACCCATACCACATGTAGCACTTTTCATCTGATATCTGACTTCAAAAGACTGATCATGGTCCAAGGTTCAACAAAGTATCCAGACGCTCCTTCTCTTACCGTGCACCCCAAAACAGGAACAATCTACCAAAGACTCTCACAGCCGTCACCAGTCTACAGTAAGTTCTTTCAAAACTAAAGCCGTCCCACATTTTAATCTGGTCTGTAGCTCTTACATACGCCTATAATATATATTATCTTTGACTGTGCATGCAATGTCTTGTATATAATGTAAACCCTGTTCACTTAATGTAACTATGTTTTTGTAACCATGAATTATTTGTCATTATAACTCCATGCCCAGGACATACTTGAAAATGAGCAGTAACTCAATATATTACTTCCTGGTAAAACATTTGATAAATAAATAAAATGTATGCAGTGCACCAACCTCCATCCGTAATGCTTGTATTAATTTAGCTAAAGCCGAGCTCACAGTGCCTGCTTCGGCCGCGCGCTTCCATGGAAGCCTCTGCCACGCACTTCTGCTGCCCCAGCGATCTGTGCGATAGCTGCAGGAGTTTGGTTGCGGCCGATTGGGGGCGTGGCGAACGCGTCACAGAGCTGGTTCACTCTTATTGTCTGAACCAGCTAATGTGACGCGACTGCAGCCCGAAATGTCCATTGTGGTTGTGGCGGCAAAGTGTCGCAGCGTCAACACTGTGCTTTGCTGCCAGGAGTAGTTTCTAGTTTGTACACTTTAAAACACTAACATCAAAGAGTGCCGAATGTGCGCACGCACGTAAGCGCGTGCACGTCGCAAAGCAGGCACGGTGAGCTCGGCCTAACACTTGAAGCACCTTTAGATCCATTTTGCTACAGGAGCAAAACATGGTGTTGTAAGCTCTAAGAATGTTGGAAATGACAGAGGCTCAGGTACTGTAGGAAGATTTGATTATTAGGGGGTGAGGCAGATGCAAAGCCAAGAGCAATCCGAGGTCATACAAAGGTAAGGCAATATCACTTAAGGGTTAAGGCAAATCCAATGTCCAGAGCAATCTGAGGGGTTAGGCAAAACAGAGTCCAGTACAATCCAAGGTCATTTAAAGAGAAGCAGGCCGTAAATACTTAGCTTGAGATTTGGCAGGAGCAGGAGCGTGAAAAGTGCAGTGAAGGACTGTTGCAACACAAGGATTGTTGCAACTTCCTTATCCTAAATATGACTCAACCAGGAAGGTGGAGAGTCAGAAGTCGCAATGCCTCTTGGAGTTGTAGTTCTCCTGCGTCTCCAGCCTGGTGGACACTTGCAACGTTGAGTCAGAATAAGCTCCCATGAGGGCAGGATTTTTTTTGTATTATAAACCCTTGCCAAGTGCCGACGAACTGAACTTACAATTTATATCTGCGCTCTGGATTTTCTGTCTTGCTCCATATCAGATATTTGGAAACATTTTGCTTCTAGATCTGCATTTTCTCTTAACAGGGTTGTATTCCATTATATATTTTATTCACTTTGTCACTTAATATGCACTGGAGTATTGAATGTACTCCTTTGTGAATTATTAAACACACATTGTAAATGATGAAAGACAATATTTTGTCCTTGAATATTTTTGCCTTGACTACAATTTGTTATTATGAACTCAAATGAAGATAAAAAACGCCTTGACATGAAATATATCACTGTAACAAAAAAGAACAAAAATAATCCCTTTATATTTAATTTTGTGATAATATAAAACTACAACCTGTTGAATCAGATTTTATATAGAAATTTATTTTTGCTGTTTGTTTTGTAGTAACACTTAAAGGGCCAGATAGATTAAACTCTGTTAAAGTGCACTCAATATAGCACCCATGGGGGAAAAAAATTGTGAGCGTTATTATGGCAATTTTATGTTGGAATACATCAAAATTGTAATATGAATTTAGCGGGTGCGATATTCTGCCAAAATTGTGGCCATTAAGGGGAGGAATCCCATTCCTTTTTTGGAATCACATTTCTCCCCTTTAAGGTGATGTCACAACACCCAAAAAAGGGATGGTATCAGATGGCACATCAACCAATTTGATTGGTTGATGTACAATGTGATGTCATTAATGTTGGTTGAGAGGTCATTCTCAACCAAATTGATTGGTGGGTGTACCATGTGGTCTTATACAGTATAAGGCCGGGTACATCTCATTTGACAGGAAGGAGAGCTAATAGCAACATCTGCAAGAAGAAAAAGAAGTAAAGAAAAAAGAAGAAATACTCAACGGAGACTGCTCTTATATCAACAGAGAATCCATTGATCAGGTCAAATTGAGGATTCATCACACTTCATCCAGGATGGATCCGGATTGAAAGAAGACCATTGGGCCTGGATCTATTTTTACATGGCTTGGTTTTTAGTTTATTTTTGTGCCATCAGATATGCATTATTTTTATATTTATTTTTGGAGGTTTTACTGTTGTTGACCATCGGGCATGAATTCTTTTATGGGGGAGGGGGAGGTTTATGGTTAGGCATTGGTTCTTTGTTTCATTTTTCAGAGGCTTCCCCGATGATGAGGATGGCTTTCATCCTGGCAGGGGTAAATAACACTTTTATTTGTTTAGGGAGTTAATTGATTAGCAATGTGGATTCTAGACCCCATGTTGAGGACATAGGAAGGCACAGTGCTAATCAATAAAGTTAATGGCTTAGTATTTAACATGTACCGGTATTGTAATGTATATTTTGGTTTATGTTTATATGTATGCTTTTAATGGGCAAATGTCCCATTAGTCACATTTGCCTAATCGGACTAATACTCATTAATGTGGTAGGAGGGAGCTCTTGATAATAAGGGAGGTTTTGCCCTGAGCTGGTGTTATGCCTCCTGGGGTGGGGGGTGGCGGGCAGGGTTAACTCCTTCATTACCTTATCAGTTAGCCACTAAGGTAAGGAAGAGGGATTGTTAATATTTTTTAATATACAGTGGTGGCCGCCCTGAGTCTAAAGCGGCCGCCACCGCGGGTAATTTAAAATCGCGTGCCGGCACCGGTTTTTCCCTGATGCCTGCCGCGCGGTAGCGCGGCACTGGTGTCTCCGTTGCTTCCGATCCGACGGCATCCCGAAGGCGTTCCGTGATGCTGCGGATCAGCTCTAGGGAAGCAGAGCGGAAGCAGACGCTGGGAAGCAGAGGGGGAGCAGCCAGGGGTCGTGGACCGGATGAAGGGAGGAAGGGAAGATGCGGCTGGCGCACGGCCAAGTTCGGCGCCAGCCGAAAATAGCCCCGGAAAATTACGGGCATTTGTTAGATTGAAGCTGGCCGCAGCAGTAGTTAATGCATTTTTTTGTTGTTGTTAGGCTCCCCGTTAAGAGGATTTAGGTATCCACAGTGACAATCAATGGTTTTATGTTTAAAATGTATTTTAAATGTTCTTTTTTTTTTTAAATAGTATTTCTTAATGCCCCAAACCACTATTAACTAATAGGGATCTTGGGCATTAGTCTAGCGGTGGGTATGTTCCTTTGGGGGTAGGTTGTTGTTGCCCTGGGGTGGATGTTTAGGCCTCCTGGGAGTGTGGCGGGATGGGTTAATCCCTTTGCGGTTAGTAAAGCATTGCAATGCTTTACTAGCCACTAAAGGTGAGCAAGTGGGGTTTGTAGTGTAGTTTTATGTTTATGTAACACATATATCCCCCAATACCTGTGGCTCACAGGAGGTCTGAGCCTCCGCTATAGGGAGCCTTGGGTGTATCCTGAGATGATGTTCATCAGCGCCTCCACCTGTAATGGATTCTACGATGTGGAATTGCCTGTTACAGGACCTATACATACATATACATACATACATACATACATATATATATACATATACATATATATACACACACATATATATACTGTACACACACATATATTTACACACACACACATATATACACACACATATATATACACACATATATATACACACACACACATATATACACACACACACACACTGCTGTGGCCAGCTTCACTCTAACGCTTACCCGTCTTGTCCCACGGCTTGGCGCCGAACTTGGCCGAGAGCCAGACGCATTGTCCCCGCATCCTTTCCCTCCCCTCGCGACCTCTGGCTCCGCTCTGCCCCTCTTCTCCAGGTCCCCCGGGGTCCCCCTCTGCTCCCACATCCCCCCTTACCCCGCCACCACCTTCGGGTGAACCCTGGGCACACGCGCCATGCACGCACGCTCCCTGGCACGTGTGACTGCACATCAGTAACGCGCGGCACGCGGCGGGACCCAGTCACATCTGGACGCGGATTGCGGTGGCAGCCGCTGAAGACTCAGCTCGGCCACCACTTTACTCACACACACACACACACACATATATATACACATACTGTATGTGCTCACACAATAACCACACTCTGGGTAACAAAATAACTGGTTGTTTCCCAGGCCTTTTCTAATTTAGCGCGGTGCGCTTCAATGTCAGTTTCGTACTTTTTGTGCACCTTTTGTGACTATCCGTTTAGGCCTTGCGTCTGCCTGCGCCTGTTGCAGATGAGCAGGTGTCTCTGTGCCTGAGTGGTCACTCTCCTGCGTGGTGTCTGGTGGAGATCTGAGTTCTGCCATGCTGTAGGTGTATGTAGGCCTTTAGCCAGTGCGTGTGGTGTGCGGTCTGTTTACCTGCGTCAGCGATGGATGACTGCCTCAGATAGTGAAAGTAGGTGTCCTGCAGTGGTAAGCATAGGGGTAGCTGTACTTACAGGTGTCCGGTGGCTCTGACCCGTGCCCTGGCGGTGTCCGGTGGTGTGGCCCTTGGTGGCGCTAGCCGTGGGAACGTGCACAGGGTTAGGTGAGATGGTAATTCCTCACTGTCAGGCTGTGCAGAGGATGGACTCAAAGACAGAAAAGAGCAATCAAAGTTCTGTGTATAATGCACTTGTCTGACTGCAGTGCTGTAGCCTGGTGTAAAGACAGCTTGGCTCTGTGTGCAGTGTAAGCTGCTTGCTGTTTGTAAGGCTTTTGCTGTAGAAAGTCTGAGCTCTTTATTAGCAATGTAAAGCTGCTTGCTTGTCTTTGCATAAATCTGTAGTTGTTTGCTGTATAGAGGCTGGTGGCTCTGTGTAGCAATGTGGAGCAGTATGCTTGTACTGTGGTGGTGAGAGACTGCTGTTTATTTGCTGTGTAAGCTGCTTGCTTGTTTCTTTAGCATAAAGGCTGTGGGTAGCAGCTCCTTTGTGTGTGTCCCCCAAAGCACACGGTCCTCTTTCTACTATTCTGAAGCCAGGGTCACGTGTGATGTGTGAATAGCCCCAGATTGCATTAACTCAGCTCCCTTTCCAAATCCTATATTTCCTTCACTTTATTGGAAAAGCAGCAGTAAATACAGGCTCTTGTGGATGGTGTGTAGTAGTGATTTGTAGTTAGAAACAGGTAGAAAGAAATGGCCTTGCCATGGGAGTGTAACAGAGATGGGCGCTGTACTCACTGTCTCCAGGGTGGAAAAGGAAGTGAGGAGCAAGGGTCACACTAGAAGTGAGATGGGACAAACTACTGTCAGCAAAGACAGGGAGGAGGGCAGAATAGCCCATTCTGAGAAGTATCTCAGAGGTTGCTGTAGCAGCTCACTGGTTACATGCTCAGAGGCAGAAAGGGCAACTTATTGATACATCACTCAGGCACGGTGTGTGTGTGTGGAACAAATGCATGCAGCTGAACTAAAGGAGCTGACAAGCAGAAGGGGTTGTCAAACAGAAATATGATTCTTGTTCCATGACATATATTAATGCTTAGACAGTAACTACAGTCACAGCTAATTAAAAATATATATTTGTATTGTGGCCCTTTTACAATGACACTGGTAAAATTCTGACTTCAATTCCCAGTCATGTTGGTCACAGCTGCTTTATAACATTGAGTACTGCTAAATGCTTCCAACATCTAGAGCTCTTTAACAATACAGAATTATGGAATTATGAGGGGGGGGGGGAGAGTTTCTCTTGAACCGTTCTACCAATTCACAGTCCACATCCAATGATGCCTTTGATGTTCTTTGGAAGATTTGATTCAAATAGCAACCACAATACACAGATAAGGCCATTTCAAATGTATTGGCTTAAGCGCTAATCGTTACTACTGGGAAATATATATGAATATATCGTATAAGCAAAAGTGCAACACAAATAAGTGTCATTAACAATATTGTTGGAAGAAGGGCAGTTGTTTCCAGAAACATCACCGTATGTATTGTTTGTTGATTTATTTTTAATGAATAAATTGATGCTTTTTAATTTATATATGGAATACTGAGGGATTTTTGTTTGTGTCTATTCATCCTGGCAATTGGTGGTGATGACCAGCTCTCTCTCTCTCATGCACCAGGAATACGATCTATTTGAGGGGAGGTGTGCTTCCTCCTATAGTCAATCTTGCATTGTCATAATAGGAGCACAGTTATTGATATTCTCGTTTATCACTGCCATTTAGTCCTATGAAAAATCTGTGATATTCTGTTTTATCAGCGGGTGAAGTGAAGTCTGCTACATCTGTGTCTCGGTGATGTCATGGCCAAAGAGTACAATTTTGTCAACAAACTGCATTATCACATGATTGGAATATTTGAGAACTGTTCAATGAATACAGAGATATGTATTTCTATGTTATTATACTATGGGAGTTTCACTGAAATAAAAATATTGTAACTGCAATTGGCTGTTTCTTGTGTATTGAGTGCTGACATTAGTGATGTGGGATTTGACCACAACTTGCCTACACAATCTACTGCATCAAAAAATGGTGGACACAGTATCCCTCCTCCCCACTCCCTGCTTCTAAGGTCTGTTCATGTAAGCAAACAAAAACGTGCATGGCGAACTACCAGTGACTAAAGTCTCATCTTATTTTTTAGGCTTTCGTTCATGTGAAGGAATCCCCTTTCCCCCACCCTCCACTTACATTCAAATTCACATACAAAGGCACACATATGTGTTCCATAGACACAACCAACGCTAAAACTTTTTTTTATCGCAGCACATTCGTGGTCACTTGCTGTAACCTTATCCAACCAACAAAGTATAAATCATTGCCAGGGTTATACAGTATACCTAGCTTCTCGCTATCATGGGAAGTCTAAGTCTTGCTACATGCTATCATCCGTAAAAAAGAATGAATGGAGCGCACGAGCCAAATGGGGCTCGTGCGCTCCATTCATTCTTTTTCACTTCTGGTACATCATCATTGGAAGCAGCACAGCCTGTCAGCCACACCAAGGATATGTGAGTACTTGCTATTATTCAGGGGAACCTGCCAATAAGACTGATTGTGGGTGGGCTTGTACTACCCACCACCTGTCTTCAGGAGGATAGTACCCATCAAGATTGGTTGTTATATATTACCACCATCATTACTCATTATAATATACCTTTGGAAGGAAGTGGTCTTGGCTATATTATATTTCGTTTTTCCTGGCATTGGAGCGCCTTTGCCAATTTTTCTACATGCTACTGTATCATCCAAAATTAATATTTATGCAAACTGTTTTTCAGCATTGTTTTTTTTTTTATACAATTCGTTTAGTGGGTAGGGCATTAATTCATTAAATTAGAACCGCTTTCTATTTAACTTTATTTTCCATTAATGAATCTGGGTTCCAGCGTTTTTTTAATCATTTAAATCTGTGTTTCTCTAACATTTACCAGAACAGGTTCCTTGAATTACTGTGCCATGATTTTGTATATTTGGGATCTTTTTACCTTGATTGTTACTACTGTACTTGTCTGCCATCTTCAAATGTGAAATAAAATGTAATTTTAACATACAGTATAAAACAATACAGTATAAATAATGTATAATATACATTATATTATAAAGTACAGTTGTTTTGACATATGGAACCCTGGTATCATGTGTACATCAACATTGTATTCACCCTCCAGTCACTGTTCATTGACAGGTGCCCTTTGATTGAAAAAAAAACTGGACTTTCTATGTATGTACAGTAGGGAATTGATATAGCAGGCTTCATTGTTCATTCATTGTTCCCCAAGAAAACACACAGTAACATATCCCATTTCAATGCAGAATATTACAGAGTTTATGTAGGATGCAGTGTTTCATACTGTACATATGCAACCATACATCCCCCAAATAAAGCAATGAAACCTGCTTCATCTGTAATAGTCTTATAATTTTACTTCACCTTAACTATTGCAGATCTTTATTCAAGATTAGTAAATGGTTAAACAGACATATACTGCATGAAATTAATATAAAAATTTCAACTAAGTGTTATTGACATCAGTACAATGAAAAATCAAATAATATTGTTTAGTTTCCATGGTAATACCATGCAAAACTTTAGGTAAAATAGTGCATTTTATATTTTAATGTTAGTTGCCATGCCAACATAATGAAGTGATTTTAGCTATGGTAACAGCCATACAAATGGTCTGTGTCTTCCTACATTATAAAGAACATAATTTCACCCATTCCAATATAGTTATACTGTAAATATACTTACATTGTTTTTCCTTGATATACTGTATATGTGTGTGTGTTTTACCTGTAAACTCTTACTCATTTTCTGAAACACTCACTTATTTTGATATTTTGAGTCACTCTCTCTGCTATCACTATAATATATATATGCTTAACTATATATGTATATATATATATATGCAAATGTAAATACAACGGTATGCTCATCTGCATGTCTTAGGCAGGTCTGCAACCCCGCCTTTCACCATTATCAATATATATATATTAGAAAAATTATATATATATATATATATATATATATATATATATATATATATATATATTAGAAAAGAAAAAAGAGAGAGTGCACGCCCCATAGCATAATACAATACATTTATTGTGAAAGGGGAGGGGGGGGGGTAGAAAATCCACTCACAAGGGTAGGTTAAAATCAAGCAGTGTGTGAAATATATCACCGCCAACTCTGGTCACTCAGCCTCCAGACCCTGCAGTCCAAATCTCACTTGAAGCTGCTGGTAGATGTTCTCTGGTGCATGAGTAGAAAGGCTCCTTAAAATCAATAATGCAGTCTTTGAGTTTTAGGAAAATCTCCAATCTCTGCTGGCCGCAATGTGTTTCAGCGCTCGATACGGCCTGTCATGAGCTTGCGTGATGACGCAGTTCCGTTCCCTAACGCGTTTCGTCACGTGCTTTCTCAAAGGGTTGCTGATGAATTCTGCCCTCACTAAGGATTTATAGCAGCCGGTTGCTAGGTAACTAGATCGTGTCCTTTAATAGGTTCAGAGTTCAAATGGATAAGCCTATCATAGCAGGCTATTGTCTTAGATGAACGAGCATGCTGTCACAAAGTGAAGGCATAATATAAACAGAAACTATATTGGGTTAGAATATATAAAGGGAGGAGAATAGGAATAACCAAGGGACAAACATTCCTAAAGTCAAATAATTCACCACATGATAGTAAATCAAAACACAAAAAATTAATGAACTACAAAAATAGATGAAATTAAATAAATAATAAATTAAATATTAATAAAATACATATGTATTGAGACGTTATCTACCTAATAAGGGGGACATTTAAATAGGCAATAACCCATATATATTACATCCCATAGGGAAAGATAATATAGAATTGGACATATTAATATAGAAAAGACCAAAAAGGGGAAAAAAATATTATAAATGTAAACGTCCTAATAGCAAAAAAAAGCTGAAACCAATAAATAAAATAAACAAAATAAAATAAAATGTAATGTGACTCAGTCACTATAGATTGACATACATAATAACAAGATTCAGATTATAATCATAAATACAACAAAGGAATATATAATTTGATTAAAAAATATATAAATCTTAATAAAACAAATAAAATGATTGTGAATTTTGTCAGACACCAACTTTTTTGGGTGAAAAGCGACTGGACCCTGACTGTTTTAGGGGTTGCTATGTTATCAATAGTGTATATATACTCCATGAGTCCAGCCCCTTCCCATCACCCTTTGAGAAAGTCGCCTGAGTGTGACGAAACGCGTCAGGGAGCGTCATCACGCATTACGTTACGTACGGACATTACGTCATCACGTGTGTGCATGAACAGGCCGGTTTGTGCGTCCAACAGCTTGAGGCCATCCAGCAAGGAGATTCTCTGAGGACTCCAGCACGATTCCGGTACACTTCTCTCACGCCCTGAACATCCTGATGATCACGGATCCTCCATCATCCAGAGACTGACGGACGTTTGAGTCAAGCAAGGATACCGGATGGTGGTGATATAATCACGACATGCTTTTAACTCTTTTACCCTTGTGAGTGCTATTTTTCCCCCCCCTCCCCCTTCCCATCATTAAATATACAGTTTTATACTATGGGGCGTGCGCTCTCTCCTCTTTCTCCTCATATATATATATATATATATATATATATATATATATATATATATATATATACATATATATATATATATATATATATATATATATATATATATAGGCGGGGTTGCAGACCTGCCTAAGACATGCAGATGAGCATACAGTTGTATTTACATTTATATATATATAACATATACATTTATATATATATATATATATATATATATATATATATATATATATATATATATATATATACATACATATACACACACATACATATACACACAAATACATATACATATACACACACACACACACACACACACATATATACATATACACACACACACAGACCCCCTGTGTATCACACGTTTGAATTCGAACCTCCATTTTGGAGAGATTCTAAGTTCCTGCATACCGGCATATTTCTTCCTTCTAGTGTCTAATCACAGTGATTCCTTCAACTGGTCGTGCTGGGTAGAACTACACGCTGAACACCGTGGAGGTGTTCTTTCTTCTACTAGCGGGTCCCCGACGCCGACCGGTAAGGTAATAGCATTGAGCATTATCTGAATACCCAGCTCACTGACCCACAGTGTCCAGCTGACAGGCGCGCTATTAGCGCTTCTTACTGATCAGCAATACTGTACATCTAGGCTTTTGGTGGTGAGAGCTGGTTTTCATATACCTTATTGGAACTATTATAACATTTGCTCGGATTGGAGACCATTCTTTCTAAGGAGGATTTGCTTGGCTTTACCACCTACAGGACTTTACACAGACTCAATTGATCTCAGGTTTAACCCCTCACTTGCTGCAGCAAGTTCCGTCACTTCTTATTATATTATAATTTATTGTTTTTCATTTAGGATTGTTATTTCCACCATTTTGATCTGTTTTATCTTCGCCTACCATTAAAATTTTAACATCATTAATATTCCATATACATAGGAGTGTGCGCCTCACAGTTTTTTTATTTCATTTAGATATATATATATATATATATATATATATATATATATATATATATATATATATATATATATATATACATAAAAAAGAAATTTCAGTAGCGCCACTCGTGAATACAAGTAAAATGTATAAATATTTACGTGCAATTATTATGTGCGATATATTGCAATATAAATCAATCTAAAAAATAATAACAAACAATGAATATGAATATGAAAAAATAATAAATGAAGTGATATATATATAAAAAAAAGTGCTAATATATCAAACAGGGAAAAAAATATATAGGGAGAGGATACAAAAAATGGAGAAAATCCGACCCTTGATGAAAGTCCAGTGTAAAGTCAATGATGATATATGATGCTGTTCAGGGATCCACGGCTGCTCTCAGAAGGAATAACCAATTCCAACAGGAAGACTATAGAAAAAGAAGAACAGAGAGCGCACCTCCCATAGTGTAAAACAGAAAATGTAATCAATAGAAAGCACAAGGGGATTAAGGACACTCACAAGGATAAGAGTTAAAAAGGCAATTTGTGATATATATAATCACCACCAGCAAAGCCACACCGTCCTGGAACACATCTGATGGTATAGCGTCCCTCCGGTGTGTCTGCAGCAGTAGTTGGTGATAGGGAACAAGGTCTCTCAGCGTCCGTGCAGTAAAGAGATTTTTTCAGCCTCAGATCAGCTCCATGCGTTCTCCGGCCGTAAAGCACGCACAGCGTGATGACGTAGTGTCGTGGTAGCACCCCTGACGCGTTTCGTCACGACAGTAACTTTTTCAAAAAAACTCTTATCCTTGTGAGTGTCCTTAATCCCCTTGTGCTTTCTATTGATTAAATGTACTGTTTTACACTATGGGAGGTGCGCTCTCTGTTCTTTTTATATATATATATACATATATATATACATGTAGAGGTATCAGTACCGTGTTAGCCGAGCTTCAATAATCAAAAAATAAATAGATGAAACCGTTCTGTGGCTAACGAAATGCTTTAATTTGTGCGAGCTTTCGAGATACACTGATCTCTTCTTGTAACATCGCCGGAAGAAGAGATCAGTGTATCTCGAAAACTCGCACAAATAAAAGCATTTAGTTAGCCACAGAACGGTATCATCTATTTATTTTTTGATTATATCCTGTATATATATATATACAGTTTATACATACAGTATATACATTATATTAACTAAGTGTGGTGAAACCTATCCCTGCTTCATTTTGCAAAGCCAGTATAACCAACCCCACACTGAGGAGACCCATTAAGGTCGAAACGACTGTCTGTGGATGGATTTTCTGGCTATGCATCATAACCCAGGCTGTGCTCAAAAGCTGTGAAATGCAGCAAGCTTAAGCTTATAGGGGACTATGTTAAATGGTTTTGAAGTAAAATGTGTCAGAATCCCTTTGCTGCAGTGGAAGCGCTGTCTGTTGGGCGATAATGGTGAAAGGCGGGGTTGCAGACCTGTCTAAGACATGCAAATGAGCATACAGTGATATTTCCATTTGCTATATATATATGTAGCCCATCTACCCCTGCCCCTAAGTGAGATTGGGGTGGGTAAGCCTTCTCCAGCTACCTCTAGGTGTTTTGGGCTGTGACCTGTTGGTGAACAGGAGGGCTGAGTGCTCCGCGGTGGTGTGGGGAGTGCCAGGACAGGGGTGCAGGTTACCTTTTATTTCTGAGTGGTGCAGCGCCTCCAGTCAGCACACGTCCTTTGCAGAGACAGAGGATGGGCCATGCTGACACCTTGTTCTTCATTAAGCAACAACAGGAAGCAGACAGTGATTACAAGGATGCTGGGTACAGCTGGCTTTATTGCAGATATCTGTTTCAGGCAACAACACATAGATTGCATTCCCTTTTTCTTCCTCCTGATCAGAGCCCTGACTCAGACCTTTCTCCTTTCCCTCCCATGGTGGGATGGAGGAAGACTCCTCACTCCTCCTATAACTTCCTCTTCTCTCAGTACTGAACTATTTGGGAGAGAGTCAGAATTGATAACCTGAGATAGGGGGTTGGAGCACTGTCCCATATCAGAACAGATTGAATACTGATTAGTGATCCCTGCTTTTGGATGAAGCAATCAGTATCCTTCTCTCAGGCTGACACTCTCTGGTGGTTGCTACTGTAGGCCTGTCCTTGGATACCAGCAATGTATCCAAGTCTGTAATATACACAGAGCCTAAAGGAGGCATTAACCTCTCCACTGCCTGCTTCTAACAGGGCTGACACTGGAAAGGCCCAGAAAAAGAATTAGCTGCCGGAAGGCTAGGCTCTATTATCCCCCTGGTGAAAACTCCAACATCCCTGCGTGGACTGCAGTGGGCTTAACATCACCCACTACGCAACACCCTGGAAATTGGCATAACATGGTATAAACGCAATAACCATTTGCATATACATGGTGATACAGGGGATACATCTGCATACACATAACATAACAGTTAAATTTAGTACCATTGCTATAACATGGTAAAGGCTACCTTAGTAATAATGTGCTGGATCAGGCTTTTTGACCATTCCGCCCTTTCCATCTGGCACCCTATTGAACAGCATCTTTTGTGTCCAGATGCAGAAATGTATTCTACCCTGTTCATACAGTATGAATACTTTGCTCCACCTTCCATTCCCTTAGCAACCTCTGTATCTCAGCTTTTTCAGCAGCCTTGTGCTGACCCTCCTCCCCTTGTTGTGATACCCTTACCATTGGTGTGATAGCCAGGGCAGATATAACAACACCATTACATATGGGACATCAGGCATTACTGGTAACAAGGCCCTAGGGGTCATAGTGTGAGCGCTAGCGTGGACAGCATCATGGGATATTGGAACAAGCAGGGCGGAACGAGTGTGTGTGCGCGTCAGTCGGTGTGTGTGTGTGTGTTTGGCAGTCAGTGTGCTTGTGTGTCAGGAAGTGTGTGTCAGCCAGTCAGTGTATGTGTGCGTCAGTCAGTGTGTGTCTGTGTGCGTCAGTCAGGGTGTGTGTGCGCGTGTCAGTCAGTCAGTGTGTGTCAGTCAGTGTGTGTGTGTGTGTGTGTGTGTGTCTACATATGTGTGTGTCTACATATGTGTGTGTATGTGTGTGTCTACCTGTGTGTGTGTGTGTGTGTCTACGTGTGTGTGTGTGTGTCTACGTGTGTGTGTGTGTGTGTGTGTGTGTCTACATGTGGTGTGTGTGTCTACATATGGTGTGTGTGTGTGTTTTCATGTGTGTCTATATGTGTGTGTGTATGTGTGTGTCTACCTGTGTGTGTGTGTGTCTACGTGTGTGTGTGTCTACGTGTGTGTGTGTGTGTGTGTGTGTGTGTGTCTACATGTGGTGTGTGTGTGTGTGTGTCTACATATGGTGTGTGTGTGTGTGTCTACATGTGTGTCTACGTGTGTGTGTCTACATGTGTGTGTGTGTGTGTCTACATGTGTGTGTCTACATGTGTGTGTGTCTACATGTGTGTGTTTGTCTACATGTGTGTGTGTGTGTGTCTTGTGTGTGTGTGTCTACATGTGTGTGTGTGTGTCTATGTGTGTGTGTCTACGTGTGTGTGTCTATGTGTGTGTGTGTCTACGTGTGTTTGTGTGTGTGTGTGTGTGTGTGTGTGTGTACGTGTGTGTGTCTACAGGTGGTGTGTGTGTGTGTGTACATATGGTGTGTGTGTGTGTGTCTACATGTGTGTCTACGTGTGTGTGTCTACATGTGTGTGTGTGTCTACATGTGTGTCTACGTGTGTGTGTCTACATGTGTGTGTGTGTGTGTGTGTCTACATGTGTGTGTCTACATGTGTGTATGTATCTACATGTGTGTGTTTGTCTACATGTGTGTGTGTGTGTCTATGTGTGTGTGTCTACGTGTGTGTGTCTACGTGTGTGTGTGTCTACGTGTGTGTTTGTGTGTGTGTGTGTGTGTGTACGTGTCTACATGTGTATGTGTGTGTACGTGTGTGTGTACGTGTGTGTGTGTGTGTACGTGTGTTTGTGTGTGTACGTGTGTGTGTGTGTGTTAGAGGAGAGACGGACGGAGGGATGAAGCCAGAGAGGAGGGAATGTGTGTGGGGGGGGGGGGAGATGCTTACCTTACAGCATACAGACAGCAGCAGCTTCCTCCTGCAGCCCGGGGGAGTCGCACCCCAGCTCAAGTCATCTGCTAGGGAGGTGCGTGGATCGGACGGGAGCCGGACGGAGAGCACAGAGGGCATGTGGAGGGAGTGAGGGGGACGGAGCTGCACGGAGAGCACAGAGGGCATGTGGAGGGAGAGAGGGGGGAGCTGCACGGAGAGCACAGAGGGCATGTGGAGGGAGAGAGGGAGGGAGAGAGGGGGGGGAGCTGCACGGAGAGCACTGAGGGCATGTGGAGGGAGAGAGGGGGGGCTGCACAGAGAGCGCAGAGGGCATGTGGAGGGAGAGAGGGGGGGGTGAGCTGCACAGAGAGCTGAGCCCGGAGAGCTGCAGAAGGCATGTGGGGGGTCCCTCCTGCAGGTGAGGCAACGGCGCCGTGGGAGTGTTGCTGGAGGCACCGGGGAGGCTGGGGTTTTCTGTGAGGGGGAGTGGGGAGAGGTGAGGCGGTGGCACCGAGGAGCGTGCGTCGATGCCCGTGGGTAGTGGTGTCAGTGGCTGGTGAGTGTGACCAATGAGAGGTGTGCGGGGGCGGGCGGGCCAAGGGAGCAATCTGATTGGCCGGAGGCTGAGTGACAGACCGACGGACCAATCAGATTGCCCCTAGACACGGACATACAATGGTTTCAAAAATATAGATATAGATAGAAGATGTTGTTTTGGAGAAATGTAAGGTTTTGACCAAATTATGTCTATTGTTTTTTTCAAAGGCAACAAATGTAATACATAGTTGTTGGGTCAATTACAACTTATTCGATGGGGATGATAAACGAAACTATCGTGATTGGCTGGACATATTTTCACCATGTTTGGTGCAACCTGATACTGCGTGTAAAATGTTGCTTGAATCAGTCCAGCCAATCATGAGATGTAGGTCAGAGATAAGGTTGAAAAGCATCTCAATAGATACAGGAGAGCAGTTTAAATGTATGACTAATAACATACAGATGTAGCAGCCGTTATTGCTCCTGCTGGTGAATTTAAGCTGGGCACAAGTCAGTGGGAGCAACTGCCATTTTAAATGCATTAGCGTGAGTAAAAAATGGGGAGGGGACAACACATCTGTACGATGATATCCCGCCATCAATCAGATGGATTTTCACCAATGTGTCAAAGTATGAAACATTCCAGCTGATTGCAAGATATAACTGTGTGTTATGAACCATAGCATTCAAATAGTGTTGTGTACTTATTTTAATACTTTTTTTTACCTGAGTTCTAATGGCCATAGATGGGCAAACCTGTCAAAATATGGATTTTCCGCACTGATTTTACCAAAATCTGATCACACACAGAAAGCCGAAGATGGATTGCCCACTAAAGAAAATATAAGAGAGAAAGAGCTATTATACCACAGACTCAAGTTCCATATAATATACTGTATATCCCCTCAAACCTCCCTCCAAATAACAAAGGGAGAAACACCTGTACTAAAAAATGAGCACACCTGAGAGATATGCAAAGTATATTAAATTACTCACATCACACACTTCGTAAAACAAATTCCATAAGAAATATATTGAGTTGAGAAGTCTAAGGTGCCTTGCGAGGAATGGTGTAATAGTTTCAGTGATATTCTTATGCCAAATTATTTTTTAAAATGCTATCAGCCATGGTAATCCTTATGTAAAAAATGAAAGTGAAAGTCTTAATTATGTCCCATAAAGCTTTTAGTAAACAATTTATAAATCCATTTAATTAGTCTTTGCAGTAACTATTTATCTTTATGATGTCCCCCCTTGGGATTCCAATAGATATGGTCAATGACATAAAAGGGGGACAAAAATCTACTGTACATCTACTGTACATTGCACCCATCAACTCATTTAAAGTCCTTACCTAAACGTGAAAGAATATTGTATTTTCTTGTTAATACTGTAGCATGAATGTTCTAATATTGTAATTTTCCATTTGAAAGTGATTTCCCTACATATTTCTCCCCCAAAGAACATGCAAATCAAGTAAAGTACATTTTCTTCTATGTAAAAATTATTGATTTAAAAGGTTTTACCCAAGAAATGTAGAAAGATGTTTCATTTTTTATTTCAAGCATTACAGGAAATACCTGTGTAAAATTTCCATCTCTAATATCTTTAATATAAAATATTGCTGCAAGTACACAGGAAGCAAATTGTCTCATCTTTTTAAATCACTGCTTTTTCCATCAATAGAGATTATTTCCGTGGTGCTTTGCCTCTTAGACATCCCGTAGCTATTTTTTTCTGTCTATATACCCTATTCTTCAAATTACTGTTTGTTAAATTATTTTAGTTTCCTGTTCAAATGTTAAATCTGTATTACAGCTGCATCTCTCTTGTAGGTATTGTTTTATTGGTAAAGGTATGCTCTGAATTAATGTTTTGAGGTTGAAACTTGCCCCTGCCCCCTCTGACCTGTATTATCTCCATTAAATACATTTATCAAGATGGGATGTATAGATCCTTGCAATATGTTTTTGTATGTGGATATAATGTTTGATTATTTTTTATTTAAGTACAGTAATAATCCCTGCAGAAATTACTGGATAATAATGGACACTGAAAGAGTTGAAGGCCAGTAATTTCTTGTTCTCGGGGGATTCTTATTATTATAGACTACATGTAGGCTTTTTTTCATTTTTCATAAAAAATGTAGACACTTTTGTGCAGTCGTATTTATTTTTTTCAACATGAGCTTCTAAATGTTCTTGTGCTTTTAATGTACTTGTTATTAAAATGAAATTGTAAATACACTCAAGCCCATCTCTACACACACACACACACACACACACACACACACACACACACACACACACACACACACACACACACACACACACACACACACACACACACACACACACACACACACACACACACACACACACACACACACACACACAGTGGCGGACTTCCCATTAGGCTCGTTTGACCCTGGCCTAGGGCGGCAAAATTTGGGGAAGGCAAATATGTCCACCCCCATATGCATTTGCCGCACTCTCTGGCCTATCGGACCTAATGGGAATGAATTTACATGTGTCGGCCACGTCTTTGATGCTACCCCCTCCATTTCTTTGCAATCCCAGGGTCCAATGACACCGCAGACGCCCCAACGTGACGTCACACTCCTAACTATCTTTCCATGAACACCATTCTTGTTCAGTATTTTTCTGATACGATGAACACTCACATTAGCCAAGACGAGAGTGATCTGCAGATCCATGGATGTTATTCTGGGGTTCTACGTGACCTCCTGGATGATTTGCTAGTTTGTTCTTGGAGAGATTTTGGTAGGACAACCACTGCTGGGTAGAGTGACTATGGTCTTGAACCTTCTCCATGTGTAGACTATCTTTATGACAGGGGATTGGTGGAGTCCCAAAGTTTTGGAAATTGTTTTGTAACCCTCTCTAGACTGATGAGAATTAAAACCTGCTTCTTGAGGTCCTCAGAGATTTCTTTTGATCGTGGCATGAGGTGTTTCCACACACCTGTATGGTGAAGACAAAACTCACAAAGTTTCTGATCTTTATATTGGCTGGGGCCTCCCGAACTCCCACCTGAGTATCTACCTAATTATTTAAACACCTGATTCTAATAATCCCCTTTAATTCTGCTGATAAAACCAGGGTTTAACTTACTTTTGCACATATGCTGACTCTTAATTATTCATTATTTGTCTAATTCATACATTATTTTATTTCAAAGACATGGAATTAGTTAATATAAACCCTATTGGATATTTAAGTAAAGACTGGTTTGAATTCAAGAAGGTTATCATGGAAAAACAATGCAATTTCTGTAATTATCATTTGGGTTCACAAATTGATTCTCGCCACTGTAGGTTCAAACAGCATATTTAAATGACAGCTGTAGCCAGGCATACCAAACCTGCTGCAAGGGAAAACAATAGGAATGCATCCTCTGGCAACAGGACTTAACACAACAAGTCCAATATGGAAGTATTAACTCCTCACATGTCACCATGGCTTTTACCTTCTCCAGAGCTGCAGCACTTTGCTTGTTTTGCCAGGGCACCAGGGACAGTACTGTAAGTGTGGCAACATCTGTAGCATATTTCCCATGTATCTCAGGTACAGAGGCGACACGTTTTATTTGCATTCGGCTAGTTCCGCAAGCCGGGAGGTGTCCCGGCTTGCTAGCCGAATCCCCTCGGCGTGCCGTGCGTCACCGATGCGCGGTAACACTTCATCAGGTGCCTGCACCCCCTGCGCGTGTGCCCAGGGCTCCCCGAGGGAGCCCTGGTGTCCTGCGATGTGGGGGACAGCGGTGGGGGGTTCCGGGGGACCCGGCGGACCTGGAGAGGGGAGGGGGAAGCCCCGATCGGAGGGCTGCTCCTCCGAGGCTTCGGCGCGCGCACGGGACACCCCGGCGCGCGCCCGGTTACTGTCGCGGCCGAGACCGGGCAAATGCTCGAATAAACTTGGCCGCGACAGTATATTACAGTATATATACAAAATGATATCTACTGTACTGCTCAAATCTTCAATCTGAACATGCAATCAAGTAAATTACTTTTTCTTCAGTTTAATCAATGATTCATTAAAAGGTTTTACCTGAGGAATGTAGAAAGATGTTTAATTTTAAACTTCAAATCATTACAGGAGACAGGTATTGTATACTGTAAAATGCTGTTTTCTGCATATGTTTAGTCTGCAGTGCAGCAGTGATGAGGTTAACTTCAGCAGAGAAGCTCATGGCAATTAGTTGAATCCCAGCAAGCCTAATCAAGGTGTGTTAAAAAACCCAGGATGTGCACACATGCTGCTGGCTGGTCAGGAGAGAGGAGTGAGTTACTGAAGAGATTACTGATACAAGGTCTGTTTGCAAAGTACATGGTTTATGAACTGTCTGTCTCCTTCATAGAAAAGAGTAGCTGCCTGCTAAAGAGAAACTATTTTTGTTTTGTCTGCTGAAGAAAAAGCCATTTTTCCTGATCACCCTGGCATTGGACACCTTTGGCAGCGCCCACGTCACATTCCGGCTGGCAGATGCGTGCACAGACACGCGGGCCGTGCACGAGCACTGTGATGACGTCAGAGAAGCGACGGACACACTGTGTGTATGTGTGAGTGAGAAACTGCAGCTTGGAACGCTCAGCAGGGAGAAGCCAAGTGCTGGAAATGGATTCGAAAATGGAGACACCTAAAAGTTCAGTTCCCAAAACTAGGTGAGTCCTTAGTTTTAGTTCTACATGGGAAAGAGAGTTGGGCTATATACATTAGGGTGTATGTTTAGTATTTATTTTGTTTTTTTTAAATAGTTCAGCGGTTACCCTCCCAGAAGCAGAATCTTCAAAGGGTACGGGGGAATCCCTGCAACATAAAAGAAAGGTTGATAAGAAAACTAAATGGTGTGCAGCTTGCGTGAAACCAGCCCTAATAGGGAAGAAATTATGTGAAGATTGTCTTAAGGCAGCTGCAGGGGATTCCAACGAACAAATGAGCCCTTTCCTTGTATTGATGAAGGAGGCTGTTAAACAGAGTGTTGATGCGGCAGTCCAGCAAGCAGTTAACCGGCGCAGAAAAGATCTAGATCCCAAACCAGTCTGGATAAGGGGAAAGGTTTTTCATCAGATGAGTCTGACATTGATTGTTTTCAAGTATCAGAGGGTGAAATTGATTCATCAGATCAAGATATTCAGGAAGAGGAATCTGAATTTGATGTAGAAATGGTGGATCCACTCATCAAAGCCATGAGACAGGCATTGGAACTAGAAGATACTGAGGAGTTAACCCACAAGAAGGATACACTTTTTGGGGCGAGACAAAGAAAAGGTAGAGTCTTTCATATCCATCAAGTAATTAAAGACCTCATTTAGGTGGAGTTGGCGCGACCAGACGCTATAGTATTTACGCCTAAAACGTTTGGGATCCATTCCCACAAGAGGAGGTAAAATTTTGGGATGTCAGCCCAAAGGTGGATACTGCTATATCCAGAATAGTAAAAAAGATCACAATCCCAATAGAGGAAGCTGCGTCATTAAAGGACGCTATGGATAGGAAGATGGATTACCTATTGAAGAAAGCATACGTTACAGCAGGAACATCCTACAAGCCAGCCATAGCAACTACGTCAGCAGCAAGGGCTATGCGAGTGTGAATTGCCAACATAGAAGAGGCACTAGACAAGGGTGTAAAAAGAAGTGCTATTCTTAAAGCACTGTCCGAAGCAAAGTGGGCAACAGACTACATAGCGGAGGCCTCATTGGATGCGGTAAATTTAGCAGCTAAATCTATGGCGCTAGCGGTATCAGCAAGAAGGGCTTTATGGCTCAGACAGTGGATGGCTGACACAGCATCAAAGAACAGCTTATGTGGACTACCATTTGAAGGTGAATTCCTCTTCGGCAACAGACTGGATGCCATAATAACAAAATCATCAGGAGGTAAGAGCACTTTTTTACCTCAGGAAAACAGGGCCAGAAGATTCGGTTTCCAACAGGCTAATAGAAACCAGTATAAGGAAGCAAAGGCATATAGACCTGGCAGGTCATTTCCAAGACAAACAACATGGAGGGGCGGCCAGAACCGGCTTTTTCGTGGCGCCAGAGGAAGAGGATCATTTGCAAAGAACAAGTCCACATGAAGGTCAGATGGCCCAGCAGTTGCCAGTAGGAGGGCGACTGAAGCAGTTTTCTGCAACATGGGCCCAAACAATACAGGACAATTGGGTATTAGAAACCATGCGTCAGGGGTACAGTATAGAATTCAGAGAGATGCCAAGAAGAAATATGGGCCTAATAACATGGATACAGTCCAAGGAAAAAAGAAGGCAAATTAATTTGGCTTTAAAGAAGTTTATTATAAGCTGAAGTAATAAAGAAGGTACCTCAGGAAGACAGAGGAAGTGGAATTTTTTCCAGAATATTTCTAGTAAAGAAACCTACAGGGGATTACAGAGCAAACCTAGACCTAAGAAAGGTAAATTTATTCTTGAAAATAAGAAAATTCAAGATGGTGTCGTTGAACCTGATTATTCAAGAAGTACAACCAGGAGACTGGATGGTGGCGATAGACTTAAAAGACGCTTATCTACATGTGCCCATAGGAAAGGGACACCAAAGATTTCTAAGGTTTGCAGTAAATCAAGATCATTATCAGTACACAGCACTGCAATTTGGTCTGGCGACTTCCCCAAGGACGTTTACAAAGGTTCTAGCCCCTCTAGTGGCAGACATGAGAGAAAGAGGAGTAGAAATATACCCATACCTGGACGACATCCTGGTAAAATCAAAAAGTCTGGAGAAACTACAACAAGACCAGAAGATGGTAATAACCTTCCTGGAACAGCACGGTTGGTTAATAAACAGAGACAAGAGTCATCTCATGCCCACTCAACTGTTAAGATTTCTGGGGGTAGAATTCGATACGGCAAAAGGAGAAGTGAGACTACCAGACGCAAAGAGGCAAGACATAGCCATGCAAACAAAGAAGCTCAGGAAAGCTGCCAGGACTTCAGCAGAAGAATGCATGAAGCTCCTAGGAAAATACGCTTCAATATTAAGCGTCACAAAATGGGCAGCACTACATACAGTATGAGACCATTACAAAACAATTTTTTGCAACAATTGAACGGGAATCACAAAAACACAAGACAAAGAATCTTGTTACACCCACACACAAAACAGGAATTAAAGTGGTTGGAAGATACCCAAAACCTGGGAAAAGGACAAACACTACACCCAGTACAGTGGGTAAGAATTACAACAGATGCGAGCAACGCAGGTTGGGGTGCCCAAATGGGAGAAACATTGGTGCAAGGAACGTGGACAAACCAGGAAAAGCATCTTCCATCAAATCTGCTGGAACTAAAAGCAGTACAAAGGGCCCTAGAAGCTTTCCAAGACCAAATAAATGGTGGCTATATAAAAAAGAATCAGACAACAGGTCAGTTGTCAAGTATATAGCCAAGCAAGGAGGAACCAGGAGCAGAAAGCTGATGAACCTCACAGCAGAAATCCTCTTTTGGGCAGAGCGCCACTTGTCGGAAATTACAGCCATACATATCCCAGGACTGGAAAATGTCACAGTAGACTTTCTAAGTCGGAACATCATACACCCAGGAGAATGAGCATTAGACGCACAGGTGTTTCAAGAACTGGTATAGTGATGGGGTCAGCCAGACATAGATCTCATGGCGACACATCAGAACCGCAAGGTAAGGAACTACTGTGCAAGACAGTTTCATCCAAGCGCACAAGGTACAGATGCTCTCAGTTTCAAATGGGACTTCAAGTTGGCATACCTGTTCCCTCCAATTCCCCTAATTCCGAAAGCAATCAGGAAAATCAGGGAACACCAAGCAGAGGTGATATTCGTAGCACCATTCTGGCCAAGAAGGCTTTGGTTCACACACTTGGTAAATATGGCAGTAGATACTCCATGGCACATATCAGATCGCAAAGGACTGATGCGACAGGGGCCAATATGTCATCCGAATGCCAAACAATGGGCCGTGACGGCATGGCGATTGAGCGGGAAACATTGAGACTGAAGGGTTGTTCAGACAAAACAACCCAGACCCTTTTACAAGCAAGGAAAGGTTCCACATCGAAAGTATACCATAGAATCTGGCTTTGCTTTTGCGATTGGTGTGAAAAAGAAAAACAAAATTTCCTTTCACCTAGAATTGTATCAATAGTAGAGTTCCTGCAAAAGGGATTTCAGAAAGGTCTCAGTCTTAGCTCATTGAAAGTACAGGTTTCTGCACTATCAGCCTTATTGGAAAGAAATCTGGCAATGGAAAGATTAATCATCAGTTTCTTGCAGGCAGTTAAAAGATTAAGGCCTCAAATCAAGAACAGGGTGCCTACATGGGACTTGTCCCTAGTGTTGGATGTACTAACGGCAGCTCCGTTTGAACCTGTACAGAAGATAGGCTTCAAATGGTTATCATGGAAAATGACGTTTTTGATAGCAATCACCTCAGCAAAGAGAGTGGGAGAACTACAGGCTCTATCAGCCAAGGAACCATTCCTAGTCATACATCAAGACAAGGCAGTTCTCAGACCAGTGCATCAATTCCTGCCAAAGGTTGTATCACAGTTCCATATGAATCAAGAAATTGTGATTCCGTCATTCTGTCCAGAACCAAAGAATAAGAAAGAAGAAAGACTACACAAATTAGACGTGGTAAGATGTCTAAAAGTGTACATGGAAAGGATGCGAGATATCAGAAAGTCAGACAGACTATTCATCATACCAGAGGGACCGAAGAAAGGTCAAGCAGCATCAAAGACAACAATTTCCCAGTGGATAGTGTCTTGTATTAAAAAAGCTTATGAAAGCAAAGGACAAGATAAACCTTTGAACATTAAAGCTCATTCTACAAGGGCAATGTCTACTTCATGGTCATTTAAAGCCTAGGCTACACCAGGTCAGATATGCAAAGCGGCAGTCTGGTCCTCATTCAATACATTCTTGAAATACTACAGACTAGACGTACAATCATCAGCTGACGCAAGCTTTGGTCGTAGAGTGTTAGAATATTGAGGGAAATAAAGTGTAAAGTGTATTAATAAAGGTCAAACTGATAAAGGCATTAACTGATGGTGTTTATTCTGATGTATCCCTCCCTAAAATTGTCACTGCTTGGGTATGTCCCAAAGGTGCCCACTGCCAGGGTGATCAGGAAAGGAGAAAATTTAAAACAACTTACCGTAATTTTCTTTTCCTGGAACCATGACAGTGGGCACATAGTTACCCTCCCTGTGTATGTCTAATGCCTATCAGTTATATTTTTCAGCTATGGAAGAATCGTAAAACTAAGGTGCAGGTAGAGGGAGGGGCCTTATATGGCCTACCTGCAAAAGTCTATTTCCTGTCCTAGAGTGAGAAGGGATTAACCCAAAGGTGCCCACTGCCATGGTTCCAGGAAAAGAAAATTACGGTAAGTTGTTTTAAATTTTCTCCTTTCTTTTGTTTGCTGATGAGAAGCTATATGTTTTTGGTGTGCTGTATGTTTTAAGGCTAAAATAAATAAGCCTTATCCAAAGAACCCGCGTGTGTAGTTGCATGTACGCTGCAACATATGGTGTCAGATGTGCCGGGATTTTCAAAAGGCCCCTGCAGTTAAAGGGCCACACACACACACAAGAATGAGAAAAATGGAAGAAGCTTTGAAAGAATTTTTGTCCAAGCAGACCAGACAGCAGGGACTGTTAATGCAGGAGCAGGCCCGGCTACAAGCAGAGAGAGATGAAAGACAACAGGCAGCACAGGATGAGCAGATGGCCAGGCTGCTGACCCAATTCCAGGGGTCTGCCAATCCAAAACCTGCAAACAGACCCCCGGTTCTCCTGAGGAAAATGGCTCCGAACGAGGATCCAGGGGCTTTTTTACAGACATTTGAAAGGGTTGCCGAAGCTCAGGGCTGGGCTGCAGATCGCTGGGCCACTGCTTTGGCCCCGCTCCTCATGGGAGAAACTCAGGCCTCATATCAGGGCCTCCCTGCAGATCAGGCAATGGACTACCGACAAGTAAAAGCCGCTATACTGGATCGCTTAGGTCTGACCCCAGAGACCTACCGGCAGCAGTTCCGGAACATGAAGTACACTGCTAAGATGAGACCCCGGGTCCTCGCTCAGCGGTTATTGGACTTGTGTACGCGCTGGATACAACCCGAGGAGTGCACTAAGGAGGCAATTCTTGAGCAGGTGGTGTTGGAACAATTCCTACAGATAATACCCCCTTCCGCACGCTCGTGGGTAAAACACCACGCTGCTGAAACCTTAGCTTTGGCGGTCCGACTCATGGAGAACTTCCTTGGGGCTGAGGATCAGGCGAGTGTCCTGGACCCGACGGATCAGACTCCACCGGCACTTGCGGACGCCCAAAGAGGGAGGTCGGATCAACGGGGAACCTATGGCCCGTTCATACGCAAACGCCAAGTCCAACGGAAGGAGCAGTCGTTCCAGCAACGACGGAGTCCAAATGCTGGTCCCCGCCGAGACCCTCATCCCCTTCCTGATGTCGACTTGTCGCCAAATGAGAGGAACTTCCGAAGACGTCGCCCACAGGACCCACCAGATGCCTGGTATCCAGTATCCGGTCCAGCGGAGCACTATCCGCGGCACCCTCTGGCGAGGGAACCCTCTCCATGTTCCGCCTGCGGAGAACAAGGCCACCGGCACGTGGACTGTCCTCAGATGGATTGTTCCTTCAGCAGGACCGTCGCCTCGGCCTTCACTGGAGAAAGTTACAAGCCCTGGCTACTTCTAAGCCCAGGTTGGGGTGAAAACCGTCCAGGCCGTTATAGATTCGGGCTCTGGGAAAACTCTGGTCTTCCAGGAACTGTTACCGCCTAACGTGTGTTCTTTTGACTCCCCATGGAGTATAGAATGTATACACGGCGATGTAAAGCGGTATCCGATGGCCAAAATCCGGCTACAGGTAAAAGGCCAGGAGGCCTACCTCGAAGTAGGAGTCACTCCTTGGCTTCCTGCCCCCGTTGTGCTCGGCCGGGACTGGCCTTTCTTTTCAGACCTAATGCCTCCAGTCTCTCATGAGGAGCCTTATTCTATGGCTCAGGAGAACCCTGGCAAACTATTTCTCTTCTCGGCAGACCTTTTTCCCAGTAGACACCGGGTTCAAAAGACTCGGAAGCAAAGACGCTCTGACAAACAGGATTGGTTGCAGAAATCTGGGTTTCAAGATGACCGTTCTAATAGCCAGAAGTCACAAGTGATGACTGGGGATGGCCAGAGGGAGGGGGATATGGGCCCTGGAGATTTACCAGACCTATACCTCCCTGATTTTCACAAGAGGCAAAGGGAAGACCCAGTCCTTGCTAGACAGTATGACAAGGTGGTAAAAATTGATGAGCAAATTTTGAATGCACAGGGGGTGATAGTATTCCCCCATTTTGAGCTATCAAATGATATCCTGTATAGGGTGAATAGGCAGACACAAACAGGGGAGGTCACCAGACAGATATTGGTTCCCAAGGTGTTTGTTAAATCTGTGTTCACTCTAGCCCATACTGTACCTTGGGGTAGTCACCTGGGCAGGGATAAAACATTGGACCGTATTTCATCCCGATTCTATTGGCCAGGGATGCATAGTGATATTGCTAAGTTATGTGCGGCATGTCCGGAGTGCCAGCTAACTAGTCCAAAGGGACAAAAACCAGCCCCTTTGGTTCCTCTACCCTTGGTGTCAGTTCCCTTTGAGAGGATTGGGGTAGACTTGGTAGGACCTCTAGAACCTTCTGCGAAAGGACACAGGTTTATTCTTGTAATAGTTGATTATGCAACAAGATATCCTGAGGCGTTCCCCCTGAGAACAGCAACGGCGAAGCAATTAGCCAACAAGTTGTTGGAATTGTTCTCACGTGTTGGACTTCCCCAGGTTATGTTGACAGACCAAGGTACAGATTTTATGGCTAAACTGAAGCAGGATGTCTTAAAATTACTAGAGGTCAAGTCTGTTCGGACATCGGTTTACCATCAACAGACTGACGGATTGGTGGAAAGATTTAACCGAACTCTAAAAGGGATGCTGAGGAAATTTGTAGATTCAGAGAAGAGAGCCTGGGATGAACTTCTCCCTTTTCTGCTGTTTGCAGTGCGGGAAGTTCCCCAGGCCTCCACAGGATTCTCTCCATTTGAATTGCTCTATGGCCGCTAACCCAGGGGTATCCTAGACCTCCTAAAGGAGTCCTGGGAGGAACAGCAGTCCCCTTCTAAGAATACCATGCAATATGTACTAGACCTTAGGAAGCGCCTAGATGTGGTCGGCCATTTTGCTAATGAGAATCTTAGATCAGCCCAGGACAGTCAGGAGAGACATTACAATCAGAATGCTCGCATGAGAGTGTTTCACCCGGGAGGCCAGGTGATGTTATTGTTACCCAGTTGCGAGAGTAAACTCCTGGCCAAATGGTAGGGCCCATTCGAAGTACTCCGCCGTACGGGTGATGTGGATTACGAGATCGCTCAACCAGGGTCCAGGAAGGGTAAACAAATTTACCATGTGAACTTGCTGAAACCCTGGAAGATGCAACGGTCTCTATTCATCCACCCGGTGGAGGAGGAAACAGACTTGGGTCCTCAGCCCCCACGGGAGAACATCGTGGGTGACGATAAAATCCCAATGGGTAAACAGTTGTCCTCTGAACAAAAAGGGGACTTGTTAGCAATAATTACACAATTCCATGATGTTTTTTCTGATTTACGAGGGCAAACTAACTTAATTTCACATGCGATCGAGACAGCATCTGGGGTAAAAGTACGTTCCCATCCTTATAGGTTCAGCCAGAAGAAAAAGAAAACGAATGGCGCACAGCCAGGGAGCCAGGTGTGGAGTAAAAACGCTGTTCTTTATTGGTGCATGCAAAGAGAAAAGTATACCCCCTTGGGGGACAAAGACAGGAACCTCCTACGCGTTTCAGACCTACGGGTCCTTTATCAAGGAGTATTGAACTGGATGGAATCATCCTGGGTTTGAGCACCCTATTTTTCTAACCTATCTAGCCATCCTTATAGGTTGCCTGAAAGTCGTAGGGCCCTGGTAGAGAAGGAGGTACTGCTGCGGCCAAGCTTAATCTAAAGCTTGACCGCATTTTTCCCTGCCTTTTCAATTTTTGCGCCGGAATTGGGCGAGGGCCAGCCGCATCTTGCGGCCGCGTGCGGCCCCGTTTCTCCATTCAGCGCTAATGCGCTGAACAATGGAAGCGCCTACGGCGCCAAAAAAAAAAGTCCGCGTCTGGGTTTTAAATTACCTGTGGAGGCAGCCGCATTAGCTTTATGCTGGCCGACACTGTACAAGAAATGTTACACTTAGGAGTGATTGAGGAATCATGCAGTGAGTGATGTAGTCCACTAGATATGGTCCCTAAACCCAATGGGAAGGTAAGATTTTGTGTGGATCTCCGAAAGGTCAATGCGGTATCCAAGTTTGACGCATATCCAATGCCAAGGGTGGACGCATTAATTGACACCCTTGGTAACGCGGAATATATATCCACGCTGGACTTGACAAAAGGATACTAGCAAATACACTTAGAGGAAAAGTCCAAGTGCAAAACAGCCTTTGCCACTCCCATGGGTTTATACCAGTTTGTGACAATGCCATTTGGACTGCATGGAGCTCCAGCCACATTTCAGAGTCTTATGGATAAGGTGCTGAGACCCCATAGGACTTATGTCGTAGCCTACCTAGATGACATTGTCATTTTCATTTATAGTAAACACTGGCGGGCCCACTTAAATAGGCTGAAAGCGGTCCTCAAATCTCTAAGAGAGGCAGGGCTCACAGCCAACCCTAAGGAATGTGCCTTGGGTAAGGCGGAAACCAAATACTTAAGGTATGCAGTTGGAGGTGGAAAAGTAAGGCCACTAGCCGACAAGGTGTTGCCCTGAAAGAAGTTCCGACCCCCCAAACAAAAACGCAGGTACGCTCTCTGCTGGGTTTAGCAGGATACTACCGGCGGTTCATACCTGTAAGGAATCCGCTCCGCGGTTTACTGGTTGCCTTACCTTGCAGATCGGTGCAGTTCTGGAACAGCTCTCCTGATGTTTGCTGCAGCCTGGATTCACTCACCAAAGCAATACACACTCCCTTTGGTATCTACTGCAGCTGTGCAGCCTATCACTGCAACCTAGACTGGCATTCACTCATTGGAGCAGTACCTTCACACCCCCGCCGGGGATTGGCCGGCTGGCCTTTAAGTATTGCTTTCCCACAATGCTCCTTGCCGAGCATAGTCCTAACTGGATGTCACTACTGTTTTTCCTTCAAGCCGCTTGTTCTCCTATGCTGATACCAGGTTCCGCCCTGCGTCCTTCAGCTCCCTTCAAGCCGCTTGTTCTCCTATGCTGATACGGAGGTTCCGCCCTGCGTCCTTCAGCTTCCTTCAAGCTCCCGCTTGTTCTCCTGTGCTGAAGCAAATGTATCCCCTATGTTTTCAGCTTCCTGCTTTCCTGCACTGAGGCAAAGGTATCCCCTGCGCCCTTCAGTCTCCTGATTCCTGCACTGAAGCGGAGGTTTCCCTGTGGATCTTCAGCTTCCTGGTTCCTGGGGCCTACTCTTTCCCTAATCTAGAGAGGCCGTGTCCTGGTTCGTGCGCTGTTACAGAGGATTCCCCAGCCGCTCAGGACTCTTGCGCTGTAGCACTGGTGCACCCATGCAGCAAAGCGGTGTGCTACTCTGGTCTGCCTACCATCTCCTGTGACCAGTACCATGGGCCATGGTCATCGCTCGCGCAGAGGCCAACCCCGCGCTCCTAAGCTGAAGCGGGGCTCTCCTGATTACCTGTTGCCGAACTGTTGCCTGAACAATGTTTATCCTGATATCTCCTGTCCTGACCCTGGCTTGTACAACGACGACGCTGTCTTCTCCTTTCCTGATCCTGCTACGTATGACAACGAACTGCGCAATCCGGATCAGCTTGCGCGGTCTCAGATCGGTGCTTTTACAACCCTACCTCAGCCACGCGGTCCGACCCTGGTTTGTGGTGAGCAGAACCCTGACAGTATGCTCGGCCTCACAAACTCAGACCCCGCTGAGGTGTGGGTTGGTAAGTTTTTTCTTGAAAACCTGTCCCGGTCTGTAGACCAGTCCCAGTTTGAGAATGATTATTTTTTGTGCGATATAATACCCCTGATGGAAGATCCGTTTATGTCGGAGGGCTTAACTCCCTTGCAAAAGAAATGCCGTAATGATCTGGTTGGTAAGGCTTGCTGCCTCAGAGACTTAAAACAGTATCTGGCCAGTGTTTTGGCCATTGCAAACAGTGCTTTCTCCCCTGATTCCCCTTTTGCTGGGGATGAGGTGAGCCCTGTGGAACTGGTCAACACCTGTAATACACTCAATGCCCTGGCTTTATCTTTGGACATTCCTTTAGTACTCCCGGACCCTTCTGTCATGGTGGGTTTCGCTCATGAGACGCTGCATATACTTTCCTGCATATTGGATGATCGCTTGTTAAACAGGGTCGTCTTTTGGCCGCTAATGCCATCCTTTGGCGGTTTCCCTCAGCTGCCAGTCCTGTCGCTAAACCGGGAGACGTATCTCCCTCTCCAGGAGATGACCCAACGGAACCATTACCAATATCTCCCAGCGTAGTAACTGCCACAGTCCCTAGCTCTGATTGTATGGCCGGGTTCTCTGACACTAATGATTTGTTTACGTTAACCCCTGCCGATCAGTCCTGTCAGGTTCCCCTGGAGGATACATATGTTTCTCTACCCAACACTAATGTTCTAGTATCAGAGAATAAGTTCATTAGTTCTCCTATTTCTAGCTCAGAAGCCCTTTCTCTAGGTCCTGAGGGTTTTCCAGCTTTAACCCCTGCCGATCAGTCCTGTGAGGTACCCCTGGAGAATGCATATGTTTCACTAGCCAACACTAAGGTTCTACTATTAGAGAATAAGTCCCTTTGTTCCCCTATTTCTAACTCCGAATCTGTCACTCCAGGTTTTGAGGGTTTGCCAGCTTTAACCTCTGCTAGGCAGTCCTGTGCGCTTTCTCCGTCAGAGAAAGAATCCCTAAGTTCTGTTCCCAGGGTTATTTCTGTATTAACCTCTGTGGGGCAGCTCTCTGAGTTTCCTTTGGTTCCCTGTTCTCTGAAGGAGTATCCTGATTGGGGGTCCCCCTGATTTCTCTGTCCAGGCTAATTCTCCAGGGATCAGCATATCTGTGGTCACCATGCATATATTACAAGTCCTGGGGTTTAAATCTGAGCTGTTTAGCTGTCCTGCCTTTGCGGAAACCCAGTTCCTCAGTACTGTGTCTAAATATGCCCCAGCAAACATGGGGTTACTCTGGGAAAAAATTAAAGCTCCTGTCTTAAAGGGTATTTTTTCTCACATGTTCAGCAAATCTAGAACCTCAGTAATTCTTTCTAAGTCACTTATCAATACATCTGATTTTTTCTCTAATCAAACCCAGACACCCTCACTATCGGTTAGGAGTCCTGTGATCAGACATTTTGCACTAGAAAACACACCTATTCATGTTTTTGTCAGGTTAGGTACCCCTGTGGTTAGGGTCATTGCAGTTTCGGAAAAGACTCCTTGTACTCCTAAGGTGCCTGTCATTAAGAGTTTTCATAGTTCATACTTGCTGCTTGTTGATTCTCAGGGCCGTGTCACTGAGGTACAGATTTCAGCTTCTGATGTTAGCTTCCCTCCCACCATTACCCTGGCTCTGCCTTTTTCTCAAGCTACTGATTTGAAAATCCCAAGGACTATTCCTGATTCACTGACAATACTATCTTCCTATGAAGATTTCCCAGTATTGGAGAGCTCTACTGTTGTTTGCTTCTCTGCTCCTGCTAAACCATGGTTTTGTCCCTTGGAATTTTCGGTTGCCCCTGTTATTTCCTCTCAGTGGGAAATACTCTGTACTGCACCGACACACTTTATTCGAGCAAATACCCAGTATGTACCTGGCAGATACCTGGAATGCGCCGCTCCTCACCTCTGACAAGCCCCGTTGCGTTTGCCTTCCCAGCCTGGGTTCATGCCTGGCTGACGAGCGGCTGATCTGTTAAATGATAATGATTAGGATTTAATAGGCTGCAATGCTTCGCGTGTCTACCAGATGGCATAAATTCATGAATTGTAATGCAGTATATATATATATATACTGTGCAGTATTGCAGCCAGCGGGAATAAAATGCATCAATCCCTGCCTGGAAAATAACCCAATGCACTCGGGCAGAAAACAGTCACAAACCTCAATACACCCGGGTATACCCGAATTCGTGGGACTAGCCGAGCTCGAATAAAGTGTGTCGCCAGTGTACGTATCCCAAGATTTCGGTCCCTATGCCTGGTTTACTGCTTGCCTTGTCACCTTCCATACCAATACCGGGAGATGCTTCCAACCAGCTTATACCCTTACTAACCATTACCTGGGAGCCTTCTAGAGGAAAAATTCCTCGCAAATTCCAACATGCAGTGGTCAGCCAAGACTTTTTCTGTTACAAAGTTCCTCCTGGTGTATTCGATCAACTATCAGGGCCGCTGATCCTAGATTCAGGTTCCTTTATTAAAGACTGGGCTTTCAGTGGGGGTTCTTCTGCCATTTCTGCTCTGGAACTCTCTGGTTCCTCACAGCCCTGGATTTCCAAGACATTTTGCGAGGCGAGCCATGTACCAAGGATGTTTCTTCCATCAATCTCATATCCTAGAACTGTACTCACCAAAGAACTGCTCGTTTACGGATGCCCTTTCCACCTAAAGAATTTTAGAAACAACTCAATGTCCCCAAGGTCCATGGATGGTCCTGTCTGGCCGCAGTTCTCACCAGGGGTGGGGGTACACTAAGGACTAACCACGAGTCTCTGGACCACGACTCTAACCCCAATCCTAGATGGTTCAGCAACAATTCCCGGTCCTCCAACTCTATGAGTGCTCATGTTCGCCCGGAGGTCTCGCGTGAAGGGGGGGGGGGGGTACTGTAAGGAATCCACTCCGCGGTTTACTGGTTGCCTTACCTTGCAGACCGGTGCAGTTCTGGAACAGCTCTCCTGATGTTTGCTGCAGCCTGGATTCACTCACCAAAGCAATACACACTCCCTTTGGTATCTACTGCAGCTGTGCAGCCTATCACTGCAACCTAGACTGACATTCACTCATTGGAGCAGTACCTTCACACCCCCGCCGGGGATTGGCCCGCTGGCCTTTAAGTATTGCTTTCCCACAATGCTCCTTGCCGAGCATAGTCCTAACTGGATGTCACTACTGTTTTTCCTTCAAGCCGCTTGTTCTCCTATGCTGATACCAGGTTCCGCCCTGCGTCCTTCAGCTCCCTTCAAGCCGCTTGTTCTCCTATGCTGATACGGAGGTTCCGCCCTGCGTCCTTCAGCTTCCTTCAAGCTCCCGCTTGTTCTCCTGTGCTGAAGCAAAGGTATCCCCTATGTCTTCAGCTTCCTGCTTTCCTGCACTGAGGCAAAGGTATCCCCTGCGCCCTTCAGTCTCCTAATTCCTGCACTGAAGCGGAGGTTTCCCTGTGGATCTTCAGCTTCCTGGTTCCTGGGGGCTACTCTTTCCCTAATCTAGAGAGGCCGTGTCCTGGTTCCTGCGCTGTTACAGAGGATTCCCCAGCCGCTCAGGACTCGCGCTGTAGCACTGGTGCACCCGTGCAGCAAAGCGGTGTGCTACTCTGGTCTGCCTACCATCTCCTGTGACCAGTACCATGGGCCATGGTCGTCGCTCGCGCAGAGGCCAACCCCGCGCTCCTAAGCTGAAGCGGGGCTCTCCTGATTACCTGTTGCCGAACTGTTGCCTGAACAATGTTTATCCTGATATCTCCTGTCCTGACCCTGGCTTGTACAACGACGACGCTGTCTTCTCCTTTCCTGATCCTGCTACGTATGACAACGAACTGCGCAATCCGGATCAGCCTGCGCGGTCTCAGGTCGGTGCTTTTACAACTCTACCTCAGCCACGCGGTCCGACCCTGGTTTGTGGCGAGCAGAACCCTGACAATACCCAACTACTCAGAAGTGGCAGCCCCATTAACGGACCTCACAAAAAAGTGTGCCCCTACACAAGTGGTATGGTCAAGCAAGCCTTTGAGGACATAGAAAGGTGTCTATCAGAGGGTCCCATCCTTAGAAGCCCAAACTTTAACAGGCCTTTTGTAGTGCAAACCAATGGATCAGAGATAGGGCTAGGGGCAGTGTTGTCACAACAGTCTGAGGGAGTTGAACACCCTATCCTTTTCCTGAGTAGGAAATTGTTCCAGAGGGAAAAAAACTACTCAGAGATTGAGAAGGAGTGCCTCGCAGTAAAGTGGGCAATCGAGGCTTTGAGGCATTACCTGTCAGGAGTCCATTTTACTTTGGTGACAGACCATGCTCCACTGAAGTGGTTAAATAGTATGAAAGATTCCAATGCTAGGTTAACTAGGTTGTATATGGCCCTCCAACCCTTCTCATTTGAGATTCAGCACAGGCCGGGAAAAGAGAACGCAAATGCTGATTTCTTTTCTAGAGATGGGGTGGATGGTCGGGCTTCAGCCATGCGTAGCCCCAGCCACACACTAACAGGGGAGGAATGTGACAGGGTGAATAAAAGCCACCAGCTATATGCCTGGCAGACATATGTTTAGTCTGCAGTGCAGCAGTGATGAGGTTAACTTCAGCAGGGAAGCTCATGGCAATTAGTTGAATCCCAGCTGCCTAATCAAGGTGTGTTAAAAACCCCAGGATGTGCACACATGCTGCTGGCTGGTCAGGAGAGAGGCGTGAGTTACTGAAGAGATTACTGATACAAGGTCTGTTTGCAAAGTACATGGTTTATGAACTGTCTGTCTCCTTCATAGAAAAGAGTAGCTGCCTTATTTTTACTCTGTCTGCTAAAGAGAAACTATTTTTGTTTTGTCTGCTGAAGAAACCTCTGGTTTCATGTCAGCAGCTACATCATCCCTACAGACCTGAGGGAGCTTCGATCTGTGGATTTCAGATACAGGGAAACCGGATGGTGGTGATTTATTCACAAGTTGCTTGAATTGTTTTTACTATAGTGAGTGCATTTCCTCTCCCCCCCTCTCCCCCTCCTCCTTTTTTACCATTAAATGTACAATCTTACGCTATGGGGCATGCGCTCTCTCTTCTTTTTTTCCTCTAGGTTTCCATTGGATGTGGTTCATCCATTTTGAGAGCAGCCGGAGACCCCTTCACTAGCATCAATTGTCTAGCAATTCATGGACTGATTCAAAAGGACTGGTTGTATTTTTTCCTTTGCACTTTATTCACTTTTGCACTAGTTCACACCATTTATAAATTGTGACATCTACTGTGTTGTTAGTTTATATATTGTATATATTGTATATATTGTAATACTTATTTGTTTTATACATGCACCTACTGTACACAGGGTTTAGTTTCACTATTAGGCATCTTTAGTCACCATTAGGGTTAGAATTTATCAATACTTTGGCGCTACTTTATTTGTTCCATATATATATATATATACATATATATATATATATATATATATATATATATATATATATATATATATATATAAAACAAAATACAAAAAAGCGCAAGCTCCATAGCGCATAACTGTGTACAAAATTGGGGGAATTTATTTAAAGGAAAGTGTCCCTAGGAGATACACTTACAGGAAGCTAAAATAACACAAACATTGGAGAGAATCTGTAAGGGGCGTCATCTACAGGAGCGGGGGGGGGGTCCGACAATGATACTGTGCACCTGATGTGGCTGTTTGCAACTCCTGCCACGAGTGCTCCAGCGTTTCAGCGTCTCCAATGCTCAGAATACTTCCATGTGTAGTTCAATGCTGGAAGTGAAGGCGGATCAGCTGAAATGAATGTCAGGGAACTCAGGACCTCCTCCCACACGTACGTCTAAGATGACGTCACCATGTCTTTACGCGTTTCGTCACATTGCGTGACTTCCTCAGGAGAGAAGAGGCCTCTTGAAAAGAAGTGACGAAACGTATGTCGAGGCTTGCGTTTCCTGTCCTCACTCTCCTCTGAACACCTCATCTCCTGCATGCTCCTGTTCCTGCTCCTGCTTTGGCTCAATACATTTTGGTTATTCAGCAGCGTGTCCTGTTCTTTGCCTCCACGCTTCCACGCTCCTCACGTCATTCGCGTCATCAGACGGTGACGACGAAGGCACGGGTCTCTAGGCTGTTCCTACTCGGGCTCCTAGTCATCAGACTCAGTATTATTAAGGAGCTACTTTGGAGCTAAGTATCCTCTGCACTGACTGCATCTCATTCTTATGTGAAGTTCAGACGGGACACTGATTTTTACACTGCTGCAACTCACTATCATCCCTTTTCAGCCCTTTACATTATATGCACATTACACTGTTTTTCTATTTTACAGCATATATTTTTCAGCTATTCTGCATTGCCTGTTAGTTATTATTACAGCAGGATCTAGACATAGTGCTGCCTTTTTCAACTGTATAGCAACAGCTAATGTGTGCATTTTCATGCTGTAGCAGGATTTGTTGTCATGGGTCTTTGCCTTAGCTAGTTCTTGGTATCAGCATTCTCAATTGAGCAGCTTTTTCCTTGCTGACCGGCCGGTCTGCAGAAGGGAGGCTTTATTTGAGCCTCACCATTCTGATATTATGTGTCATTTGATTATTATTTTGATTATAAATTTCTGGCATTAGCTTTAGTTCCCCCTATTATTACAGGTTGCATGT